>NC_085141.1:189456668-189461668 GCF_024139115.2 Armigeres subalbatus | reverse complement strand
CGCCGAAGCAGCTTCTCCAAAGACCATTCGCTCCATGTGACCCTTATTCGGGTGCTCACTGTAACACTCCACTGCCATGCCTCGAGGTGTCGATAGCGGTATGTAGGGACGAATCAACGATACTACGCTACGACACTCCTACCTCAGCATGTGCAGTCCATACTCAGACTTCTGCTGCGCTTCGAGGTGGCAATAGCGGCGGCGACACGCTATGACACTCCTGCCTCAGCACAACCAGATCACTCACTCCCTGCCGAAGCAGCTCACGCGCTACCCTACCGAAGTAGGTACACTCCACAACTCACTCTAACACTCCACTGCCATGCCTCGAGGTGTCGATAGCGGTATGTAAGGACCAATCAACGATACTACGCTACGACACTCTTACCTTAGCATGTGCAGTCCATACTCAGACTTCTGCTGCGCTTCGAGGTGACAATAGCGGTGACGCGCTATGACACTCCTGCCTCAGCACAAACAGATCACTCACTCCCTGCCGAAGCAGCTCACGCACTACCCTACCGAAGTAGGGACACTCCACATGCCAATTGGCACTCCCTGGGCTTGTGCTTTGAAGCGGCACACAGTCGCTTTGATAGAGTCCGCTTACGGGCACTTGTGGTTTTGGGAGGATTTTAGCAGAGCCCACTGCTAAAGCCCACCACGCCCTAGGCAGTTCTCCCTGACTCGCAGACAGCTGGGGAGGGGTCGTCAAGCCCTTGGACATCATGCTGTCCCTGCTGTCCCTGCTGCCCCACCATGAAGCAAGGGTAGTCTTTTTTTTTTTTTTTTTTTTTACAAGGGAGAATGCATTTACACACTAACCCAGTACACGTGCATTGTAGTTGCCAAACTACCACACGGAAGTGTACTGGAGTGTCGGACTCGACCATACCGGTAATACCGACTAAACTCCCTTGGGCTCCACCATCGTTTCCCCCAGGAACTACCTCCCAGTACTACTTCTGAGGGATGGCAGCACTAAACGTACTCGCTCGTTCTCGCTCACACAGGCACCTGTCCCGTGCGAGACTGACTTGGGTGCTCGCTCTATCGCACCCTCAAACACACCCTACATACTCTGTTGCACCTCTGTCATGCCGTGCGGGTCTAACTTGTGTGCCCACCCTTCTCATGCCATGTGGGTCTAACTTGTATGCCCACCCAAACCCTTGATTCATGCTCATCCACTCCATGCTTACACACACGCTAACGCTCCTATGGGTCCGACTTGTGTGCCCACCCTTCTCAGGCCGTGCGGGACGAACTTTTGGGCCCACCCTTCTCATGCCGTGTGGGACTAATTCTATGCCCACCTTTATCGTACCATGTGAGACTGCTCACCTCTTTCATTCAGTTCGCGCTGACACATACTACTCGAGTCATTCGACCTAACACTCCCTCTGGCATCCCTTGTGGGACTCTTCGCTTAGGTTCCCACTTCTGACATACCATGTGAGTCTGACTCACCTCATTCATGCCATATGAGACTAGCTCAACACGACTCAACTCATTCCTTTCGTACCATGTGAGACTGACTTGGATGCTCCCCCACACTCCTCTGCCACGCCTCGGGGTATCAGTAGTCGTAGGCACCAACATTCCTGCGCTACTTTCAGCGCGGCGTGTGCAGTCCATACATACACCTATTCATTCACCCTTCTGCCATGCTTCGAGGTGACGATCTCGGTTGCCACCCGCTGCGCCATTACCTCTGCATGGGCAGACCATTCACACACTTCTTCGCGTTCGGCACTTTCGCTCTAACTTACCAATCACAAGTTAGTCATGCTTGTCGATTGTTGCTCAGCGCGCCAGATTCTCTGCAAGCTGCAGGCAATCTGAGTGGTTGCAGTCGAGACTGCGTTCCACTTCTCCACCGCTTGACACATCCTTTGGATAAGATTATCCGGAGTTGTGTCCCGGCCGCAAACGTCTAGCATTGCTCTTCTTTCGACGTCGAAACGAGGACATACGAACAGTATGTGCTCTGCAGTTTCGTCAACACCTGGGCAGTCAGGGCAGACGGGGACCTCCGCGTGTCCAAACCTGTGGTGGTACTGTCGGAAACAGCCATGGCCTGACAGGAATTGTGTCAGATGGAAGTGAACCTCCCCATGGGGTCTCCCCACCCAGCTTGATATGTTAGGAATCAGCCGGTGGGTCCACCTACCTTTCGAGGAGTTATCCCACTCGCGCTGCCATCTGGCAACCGAAGTCACCCTGGCACGCTCGCGGGCTCCTCTGGTGCCACGTAGGTCAAAACACTCCTCGTCCTCCCGGATGACCAGCCCGACTGGCATCATACTCGCTATCACGCAGGATGCGTCGCGCGATACCGTGCGGTAGGCCGATATCATCCTGAGACACATCAAGCGGTAGGTGCTCTCCAGTTTCTGCAGGTAACTGGTTACCCCCAGTGCTTTTGCCCAGGACGGGCCGCCGTACCTAAGAATAGATGCGGCAACGCCTGCCAGTAGCCTACGTCTACTGGCGCACACCTTGGAGCTGTTGGACATCATCCTCGATAATGCCGCCACAGCAGTCGAAGCCTTCTTGCACGCATATTCGACATGGCTACCGAAGGTAAGCTTGTCGTCTATGATGACCCCAAGAATCTTCAGACTCCGCTTTGAAGTGATCGCGACGTCTCCCACGTGTACAACTGCATGTTGTGCCGACTTACGGTTGCTGACGATAACCACCTCCGTCTTATGTTGAGCGAGCTCAAGGCCTCTCGCACTCATCCAGTCCGCCACAGTGCTGATCGCGTGTTCTGCGGTTAGCTCTACTTCGGGATTGACTCCCCGTAGACCTCTAGGGTTACATCGTCAGCAAAGCCGACGATCTTCACACCAGGAGGGAACTTTAGCTTCAGAACCCCGTCATACATCAGGTTCCATAGTACCGGACCCAGGATTGACCCTTGCGGGACTCCTGCGGTAATAGGAACACTTTTCTGACCGGCATCGGTCTCGTATAGCAACACACGGTTCTGGAAGTAGCATTCCAAGATCCGGTACAGTCCCACCGGCAGGCTAAGCCGGTGTAACGAGCGCGATGGCATCCCAGCTTGCGCTGTTGAATGCGTTCTTCACGTCCAGTGTCACCAACGCACAGTATTGAATTCCTCGCCTTTTCCGTTGGATCGCTACCTCTGCAGTCTTGAGGACTGAATTGATAGCGTCCACCGTGGACTTACCCTTCCGAAAACCAAACTGGTTACTCGACAGGCCATCCGTACCCTCTGCATGCAGGGGTGAGCCTGTTGAGGATGATCCTCTCGAGCAGTTTACCCGTCGTGTCGATCAGGCAAATTGGTCTGTACGCCGATGGGTCACCCGGAGGCTTCCCGGCCTTCGGCAGCAGTACCAACTTCTGCCTTTTCCATCTCTCAGAAACAACACTCATCCAGGCATCTCTGCATAGCTAGCCTGAACATGTTCCGGGTTCGCTATGATCGCTGCCATAAGTGCACTGTTTGGAACTCCATCGGGGCCTGGAGCTTTGTTCATCGCAAGGGTGTTAGCCACTGCGAGTAACTCTTCGTTCGTCACCGGAGCCACCATTTCGGCCACACTCCCAGCGCCTTGCAGCGCAGGAGGAGCCAGGGACTTGTGGCTCGGGACGGAAGAGTACTTCGATAATCCTCGCCAACCGGTCCGGTGACCGTTCGGGGTGAAGAGCCCCTTTGGTCTTGGCCATCACGATCCTATAGGCGTCACCCACGGATTCGCATTGGCACCCTCGCACAGGTTGTCGAAGCACGCTCTCTTGCTGCTCTTGATGGCCTTGTTAAGGGGCCAGTCTCGCAACAGAAACACTTCCCGGCGGACCGCTCTTTCCTCCTCGGTGCGGGCTCGTTGCGTCCTACGTCTAGCCTTGAGGCAGGCTGATCGTAGGGCTGCAATTTCGGCACTCCACCAGTATACCGGGCGTCTGCCATTTCTTGGCAGGGCTTTCCTCGGCATAGTAGCGTCGCACGCGCGTGATAGGACAGCTATCAGCGCATCCCCGCTTAGACTGTCGGTGTTGGCCTCCAGTCCCAGGGCCGCGGTGAAAACTTCGCTGTCGAAGTGAGTGGTCTTCCACCCACGGACCTGACAGGGATCACCGCCCTCGGACGCTGCACACCATAATTGATCTTGAAGCGAATTGCTAGGTGATCACTATGGGTGTAGCCCTCGTCTACCCTCCAGTCCAGGTCCGAGACCAGACTAGGGCTGACAAACGTTACATCTATCCATGACTCGACCCCATTCCTACGGAATGTGCTACTGGCTCCGTCATTGACAAGCACTGCGTCGAGTTTTGCAAGTGCCTCGAGTAACGCTTGTCCCCTCTGATTGGTGCAGGCCGATAGCCTGTCGATCATCTGGTTGAACTGTTCCATTGGCCACCTTGGTGGGGCGTAGCAGCTACAATAGAACACCCCGTTGATCTTGGCTATCGCGACACCCTCCGCGGAGGAGTGTAGAACCTCTTGAACGGGGTACCTGCCCGTTGTGCAAATTGCCGCCGACCTAGACCCGTCCGCCACCCAGTTGCCGTTGCCGTCAGGGACGTTGTACGGGTCGGATAGGAGGGCGACATCGATCCTCGACTCCGAGACCGCCTGCCACAGCAGCTGCTGGGCAGGTGCACAGTGATTCAGATTCAGCTGTGTTACTTGCACGGCTTTTTCCGATTGGCTTCTCCGAAGGGACACGCAGGCCCGCCCATAGCATGGTTCCGGGCCTGCTTCTTACTGGCGCAGATAAGGCCCCTGGGTGCCTTGTCGCATTCCTGTGCTTTGTGTCCCTCCTCGCCGCAGCGCCGACACATCTTGCTTCGGTCTGGGCCCTTGCGGTAATAGGACTTGTGCCCGGCCTCAAGGCACCAGTAGCACCTGTCCACTGAAGTTGGCTGGAGCACGCTTACTGGGCATACTGACCAGCCGATCTTCAGCTTCCCTTTCTCGATGACCTTTTGGCGTCAGCCACCGGTAGTCTGAGATAGGC
>NC_085141.1:189369168-189446668 GCF_024139115.2 Armigeres subalbatus | reverse complement strand
TGTGCTGAGGCAGGAGTGTCATGGCGCGTCACCGCTATTGTCACCTCGAAGCGCAGCATAAGTCTGAGTATGGACTGCACATGCTAAGGTAAGAGTGTCGTAGCGTAGTATCGTTGATTGGTCCCTACATACCGCTATCGACACCTCGAGGCATGGCAGTGGAGTGTTAGAGTGAGTTGTGGAGTGTACCTGACTTCGGTAGGGTAGCGCGTGAGCTGCTTCGGCAGGGGAGTGAGTGATCTGGTTGTGCTGAGGCAGGAGTGTCATAGCGTGTCGCCGCCGCTATTGTCACCTCGAAGCGCAGCAGAAGTCTGAGTATGGACTGCACATGCTGAGGTAGGAGTGTCGTAGCGTAGTATCGTTGATTCGTCCCTACATACCGCTATCGACACCTCGAGGCATGGCAGTGGAGTGTTACAGTGAGCACCCGAATAAGGGTCACATGGAGCGAATGGTCTTTGGAGAAGCTGCTTCGGCGGCAGGGTAGCAGTGGGTTGTACCCACACACCTACAGTTGTGCACATGTGGTGCATGGGGAGTGTCCCTGCTTCGGCAGGGTAGCGCGTGGTCTGCTTCGGCAGTGGTGTGATTGATCTGCTCGTGCTGAGGCAGGAGTGTCGTAGCGTAATATCTGTAGGCCCAGGCAGTTACCGCTATCGGCACCTCGAAGCGCAGCAGAAGTCTGAGTATGGACTGCACATGCTGAGGTAGGAGTCGAGGTACCTTCTCGACACCTCGAGGCATGGCAGTGGAGTGTTAGAGTGAGCACCCGAAAAAGGGTCACATGGAGCGAATGGTCTTTGGAGAAGCTGCTTCGGCGGCAGGGTAGCAGTGGGTTGTACCCACACACCTACAGTTGTGCACATGTGGTGCATGGGGAGTGTCCCTGCTTCGGCAGGGTAGCGCGTGGTCTGCTTCGGCAGTGGTGTGATTGATCTGCTCGTGCTGAGGCAGGAGTGTCGTAGCGTAATATCTGTAGGCCCAGGCAGTTACCGCTATTGACACCTCGAGGCATGGCAGCGGAGCGCCCGGGAGAGCATCCAAGTAAGACTCAAATGGAGTGAATGGTGTGCGAGCACCCAAGTCAGTCTCGCGTGGGACGAGTGCCTGTGTGAGCGATAATGAGCGAGTACGCTTAGTACTGCCGTCCCCCCAGAAGTAGTACTGCGAGGTAGTTCCTGGGGGAAACGATGGTGGAGCCCAAGGGAGTTTAGTCGGTATTACCGGTATGGTCGAGTCCGACACTCCAGTACACTTCCGTGTGGTAGTTTGGCAACTACAATGCACGTGTACTGGGTTAGTGTGTAAATGCATTCTCCCTTGTAAAAAAAAAAAAAAAAAAAAAAAAAAGACTACCCTTGCTTGGAGGTTGTGTTGTGTTGTTGTGTGGTTGTGTAACGTGGTTGTAAACGGTAAAACGTTACTTCTGCTACCACACTACTACCTAGGTAGGCGGTCGACTAGGAGAAGTCCCCCATGGTGTGTGCGCACTTGTGAGTGCGCGTGCACCGTGGTGTGTGGACTTCTCCTTTTCGCCTAACTGCGTTTTCCCGGCCCAGTCCAGTCCAGCCCAGGACTCTAGTACTAACTGTCAGCCAGCCAGTCAGTCCAGTCAGTCAGTCCAGTCAGTCAGTCATTCAGTCAGTCAGTCAGTCAGTCAGTCAGCCAACTGCAAGTGTATGGGATCCATTCCGGAACTGGCGGTAGTGTCACGATAGGGCAAAGATGTCTAACGGTCTACTAGGTCGACTAGGAGAAGTCCCCCATGGTGTGTGCGCACTTGTGTGTGCGCGTGCACCGTGGTGTGCGGACTTCTCCTTTTCGCCTAACTGCGTTTTCCCGGCCAGTCCAGTCCAGCCCAGGACTCTAGTACTAACTGTCAGCCAGCCAGTCAGTCCAGTCAGTCAGTCCAGTCAGTCAGTCCAGTCAGTCAGTCAGTCAGTCAGTCAGCCAACTGCAAGTGTATGGGATCCATTCCGGAACTGGCGGTAGTGTCACGATAGGGCAAAGATGTCTAACGGTCTACTAGGTCGTCTAGGAGAAGTCCCCCATGGTGTGTGCGCACTTGTGTGTGCGCGTGCACCGTGGTGTGTGGACTTCTCCTTTTCGCGTAACTGCGTTTTTCCGGCCCAATCTAATCCATGCCAGGACTCTAATATTAACTGTCAGCCAGCCAGTCAGTCCAGTCAGTCAGTCCAGTCAGTCAGTCCAGTCAGTCAGTCAGTCCAGTCAGTCAGCCAGCCAGTCAGTCAGTCAGTCAGTCCAGTCAGTCAGTCAGTCAGTCATTCAGTCAGTCAGTCAGTCAGTCAGTCAGTCAGTCAGCCAGCCAGTCAGTCAGTCAGTCAGTCCAGTCAGTCAGTCAGTCAGTCATCCAGTCAGTCAGTCAGTCCAGTCCAGTCAGTCAGTCAGTCAGACAGTCAGTCAGTCAGTCAGTCAGTCAGTCAGTCAGTCAGTCAGTCAGTCAGTCAGAGGCAGTGCAGAGTGTACAGCACACAGAGTTTTGGCGTAGTCGCAGTCGCGAAACCGGAGCAACGCAGAGCGCCACCGGCCGGGGGTGACATCTGAAGGACCCGAAAACCCCTCTGCGGAGAACACGGCCGGTCGATGGAAAGTGTGTCCGCCATAGCACCAAAGCTAGGAAACACTGGTACTTGATCCGGCCGTGGTATCACACGTCAGACCGCAATTCCGTTCCGAATGGGGCACGTCGTTCGTCTTGGGCATGGTGGCGGGGTAGGCACAGGGCGAGCTGGCACACACTAGCACGGACGGCCGGGACGGCCATCAACCGTGGCGGTTGGTGTGGTGTGTGGCGTGTGTTGTGCGGCTCTCTCTCTCTCTCTCTCTCTCTCTCTCTCTCTCTCTCTGAGAGAGAGAGAGAGAGAGAGAGCGTACATGAATGTCATACGGCTACCACGGCTATGCGGGAAGGCTGGCGACCGTAGCAGGAAAATCTAGAGCTAATACATGCCAAATGCAGGGACACCTCGCGGAACCTGTGCAATTATTAGTCAAACCAATCGTCCTCCGTGACGCTGGAGTTGAAATCTGGATAATTTTGTTGATCGTATGGTCTCGCACCGACGACGGATCTTTCAAATATCTGCCCTATCAACTATTGATGGTAGTATAGAGGACTACCATGGTTGCAACGGGTAACGGGGAATCAGGGTTCGATTCCGGAGAGGGAGCCTGAGAAATGGCTACCACACGGGTGCTACTCCTAGTGATGGCAGTAGTAAAAGTCGTAACAAGGTTTCCGTAGGTGAACCTGCGGAAGGATCATTACTGGTACCCCCCACCGCCAAACAATGATGACGAGAGGAGCGAGCGAGCGAGCGAGTGTAGTGTTGTTGTCTGTGGCGTACACGGCGAGCCCCCACCACCAGTGGGCTCCGTCCGGCCACCGCAGAGAGGAACAACACAAACACAACAACCAAAAACCTGGTGCGTTACCCTGTTCTATGCTGTGTGTACTAGCCTTCCGTTGCTGCTGCTGCTGCTGCTGCCGCTGCGTCCATCTCGTCCATGTCGGTCCATGCGACATACGGAACCGGATCGTCAACGGCAACGGCAGCGGCCCCCTCCCACACACCGTCCGTCCGTGTGTGTGTGTGTGCGTATGTGTGTGTACTACTACTATTGCAAAAGAAACAAGAGAACAAACAAACCCTAGGCAGGGGATCACTCGGCTCGTGGATCGATGAAGACCGCAGCTAAATGCGCGTCAGAATGTGAACTGCAGGACACATGAACACCGACACGTTGAACGCATATTGCACACCGTACTACAGTACGATGTACACATTTTTGAGTGCCTATATTTATCCATTCAACTGTGCACGCCCCGCGTGTACGCGTAGTGACGTTTTCCTAACCGCCACCACCCCCGGTTGGTAGGACAGTAAAACGTTCAAGATAGTCAGACGCGGCGCCCAGTGTTCGCCGGCCGCCGCGGTTGATGAATACATCCCATATCATACGACCACATGTGTGTCGTTGTTGTTGTATTCCATCATCCCAGATGTAGATCCTCCTATGTAGGCCTCAAATAATGTGTGACTACCCCCTAAATTTAAGCATATTAATAAGGGGAGGAAAAGAAACTAACCAGGATTCCCTGAGTAGCTCCGAGCGAAACGGGAAGAGCTCAGCACGCAGGGGTGACGCACTGTTGCGCGTCCACCCGGTTCCGTGTACTGGAGCGTTCGTTATCTGCCGTAACCGGTCGCTGGTTCAAGTTCAACTAGAATGTGGCTTTTACTCCCAGAGAGGGTGATAGGCCCGTAGAGCGGCGCACCGACGGTAGAGGAGGGCCGATGCCCACGTAGCGTCTTTTCAACTCAGCGTTAAAAAAGACGTAGGTGTGCATCGAGAAAAATCTATAACGCAGCGTCGGTCGCAACGCCGATGCATATCTGCATTATTTGACCATCTTGGCCTAAGATCCTATATCCATACAAAAATAAACGAAAAAACAGGTGACGATTCAGTCTCAATTTCCACAACAAAAATTCTGAAAATTCAAAACAGTCCCGTGCGAAATACGGTGGAAAAACATTCTAATGAGTTTCTTCGACAAGTTCTTCCGCATCTTCACCAGAAATTCTTCAATAATTTCCAGTTTTTCGAATGTTTTAAAGACTGCACTTCAAAATGTTCAATCTCCAGTTAGCCTTGCGAGGATTGCCTATCTGGAGATAACGAGTTCGACTCTCATTCCTGTCTAGGATGTTTTCGGGTGGGAAACATTCTCGACACCCTAGGTATAGTGTATCCATCGTACTTGCTACAAAAGATATATAATCGTGCAATGGCTGACATATAAAAGCTTTCAATTTATAACTGAGGAAATGATATTAAATAGAATATACTAAGTGGAAAAGCAGACCAACTTCCAGTTGGAATATGGAGCCAGAGCCACACTTTGATATTTCCGTTGATTTTTTTTTAAATTTTGGAATTTTGAAATGAATATTTTTCGGAATACTTTGAGCGTCTTTGTGAATTCTATCACATTTTTTTTAAATTTTCCAAGTATTTTTTTTATTCGAGGCATTATTTAGAATTTCCACGGAAGAGTCTATGGATTATCTTCAAAAAATTCTTTGGATTTTCAAAGAATAAATCTTTAGAATTCTCAAGGTTCATGTTTTTTGAAATTGAACCAGAAATAATTTCAAAATTGTAGGTTCAGCTAAACATTGCTTTAGATCTTTACCATGCAAAGATGCACAGGAAACGATTTAGAAAGTTCAAGGAATTTTCACATCAGAAAATCTTTATAATTTTGATTTAATTTTTTAAGGAATTCCTACTGGAAATGTTTCAAAAGTACAACCTTTTTTCGATTTTCTACTGGAAAATCTTAGGAATTTCCATCGGAAATATTTTAATGAACGAAAAAAAATCCATTGGAAATTTAGAAGAATTTCCTTTGAAGATTCATTAAAGTTGCCCAGGATTTTGAAAAAAATCTTTAGAGATTCTGTAAAAAAGTAAGCCGGATTTTTTTTTCTAATTTATACTGGAAATTCTTCGGAATTTGATGTTTATTGGAATTTGGAATTGGAATTTTCATCGTAAATATGCATTTCGGATCCTTCTACGGATTCTTCTAGTTCCTCAAAATTTCTACCGAACATTTTTCGGAACTCTTCCACAGAATTTCGGAAAAAAATGTCGTTGAAATTCTAAAGATTTTCCGGGGAGACTCCGAAGAATTTCTTATCAATATTCCGAAGGGTTTCCCTTGCAACTCCAGAATAATTATTCTTGAAAATTAAGAAGATCTTGGAATTTAAAATTGATCCAAGCAATAAATGTAGGCAATAATTTAGGCTTAAGAAGCCTAGTTTTTATGATATTGAATAATTAGGATAATTGATCGAAAAAAATTAAAAATGCACCTAAATGTTATAAATACACAAAATTCTAGTAGTGCGTATGAAAAAAGTTATGACATAGAGAAGCTTGCATTTAAAAAATCAACATGAAATTCTAAATAAAATGCTTTTTAAATTCATAAAAGGGTCTTAGAACTAAGGAGATTCCTGCGATATGAAAAAAGCGGCAGTGTTCCAGAAAAAAAAACCCTCCAATTCCTAAAACAATCTAGGTTAAAAAATTGTGTTACAATAACGATTGAAATTGAATTCCAAAACAAATCTCAACCCTTTCAGGACGGATGGGTCATATATGCCCAGCGTTTTAGATTGTCTATAAAATCACAAAAGAGAGCTAGGCCACCATATGCTTCAGCATAATTGTTCATCTAGATATTAACTTTACAGAAAAAATATGGAAGCTCAAATTTGACTGACCATTAAAACTCAGATATACGAAACCTTTCGAAGATTTCGATTCTAAGAGCATGTAAATAAAGTTTAAATGTTTGAATCATTCTGAACAGATGGGTGGTCAGATAAGATGGCTCATCCAACGTTAAGCCAGTGATTAATATTCAGCAATACGAGATACTCAAGGTACTTCAAAATGCTCTCAAGTTCAGCCCACGAATCTACCAGATCAATCAAGACATTTGCAATGTTCTCATCATCGGTATATACCCAATCCGATGAAATAAGCATATGATCCTAGTTTCCATTAACATGAGATCCAAGAGACAAGGTACCCAAAATTATCTTGAGTTAACATCAAGTTGCACAATGACTATGAGGTTTGTTCGCAAACTGTTTTTGTAGGGCCTTAGAAGCACTGGGTTCATGGACTTGAATGATCAAGTTGTTCAAACATTACGACTTCCAGGACGTTTTGCATAACCTAAAAAGTCTGTAGTAGCTCGTATAAATAATAATTGAAGTCATATCAACCCTACTGGGATATTATATCATATATCATTCATAAGTTGGTTAATTGGATAAACCGAATGATCCGAACTCCAAAATAATAATTGGTCTATAATACATTCATTCCTCTATGAGTCGCTTATGAAAGGACCATTGACTGAAGCATATTCGAGATGTGGAATAGAAGTTCCTTGGAAAATTATTCCAAAGAACCATCAGAGTGACCGAGAAAATCTTTTTAGTACGGCATCATTGGCTTCCACGAGTCGATATCAAGATAAAATTTCAATGAAGAATTAGAAATTTTGAGAGATGAGCCAGCTCTGAATTGAAAATCTCTTTAGTACAGAAAAAATAAAAATTTTCCATAATAAAATAGGAAATTGCCAAGAAAGAACAATAATACACACAACAATAATAAATTAGCTTGTAAAAGCAAAAATTGCAATTATGAAATAAAAATTTTCCAAAAAAAAGAAATCAAAATGTTCAACGAAAAAATACAAAATTTTCATGAATAAATCAATATTAGCAAAACATTTCTACAGTAATGCTACTCAAAAGAAACAACAGTAGGAGGTTTTATTTGCAGTTCAGATGCTTCGATGAGGTTAATATCTTATAAATTTTCAGTACTTCCAGAGCTATGGAAGATCCCAAATACTCTAAGGAATCTATAGGGATATTCCGTGATGAACTTTATAGCTTTTGAAAAAAACTAATAAACAAATTTTTAAAAAAATAAAATATAGGGATATTTTGGAAAATTTCTAAACCATTATAAACTTTTCTCGAATTTCCACATTCTTTTGTATCCTCCTGATGCATTGAAGGTGTGCGAGTTCTAGATATCCTAATACCTGATACACATTACAACATGATAACATCATCAAAATATTCAATTTCCTGAAAATTTATAATTTCCATGCTGGATGTAGTTTGATTTTGAATCAGTTGAAATTGTCCATCTACAAAATTGATCGGATTAACCATATGTTTTAGTTACAAAAGGTTTTTTTTAATTTTTGTACTTGAAAAAAACCACGTGGTCATAGGGGGGGGAGAGGGTGTCTGCCAAATGACCAGTGGTCATAGGGGGGGGGGGAGGGTGTCTGCCAAATGACCACGATAAGCCACATGGGGGGGGGGGGGTTGAAAATCTTTAAAAATATGACCTCGTGGCTTCTGGATGGCCCCCTCCCTCCTTTGTCACACAGTTTGTATGAAACCTCTATTTTTTTATTTGAATCGTCACGCTGCTCGGAAAACCCTCTCCCCCATAAAAGAGTGACGTACTTTGTGGATGGCATCCTAGCTGTTTTTCAAATATAACTTATAGATATTTGCATTGGAACCGAATGCATAGGGTCTACAATAAATATAAGGTTGGTCATCAATACTAGTAATATAAAAAGATATATTCGTCTGAATTAGCTACACTTTATTGATATTTTAATCAGATTTCTATTAAAATGTTTCACAAACCAGTACTTGCACTGCTACAATAATATCAAAATTCGGTAGACTGAATAAGTTTCCATAAAATATTTCAAAAAATAAAACTACGACCACATTTAATGCTACTTAACTACGTACCTTAGGACAACAGAGTACAAGTTAATCAGATTGATTGTCCATAAGCATATGAAATTTATGAGATATAGATACACAGATGATAAATATTTCGACAGTAGTCGCACAAGGAATGGCAATATGCATGAAGTACCAAGGTCGTTGAATACTAATTCTAAAGTTTTACCCTACTGCTACGCCTAACTATATTCACGAGCAATACTCCTGTTTGAGCTGCCTCCGCAGAATTTTCCCGGACGCGTTTTTAGGAATGACGTCCAAGAAAGTAACCCCTCCATCGAGTTTTTTGTAGACAGCCACCTTTCCGGCGATGTACTTTTTCAGGTCATCTTCGGAAATATTGGCATTGCTCTTCTTCACGATAAATGCACGAGGAACTTCTCCGGAAAACGGATGCGGTTGACCGACGACGGCGGCATCCGCTACAGCAGGGTGGTCGCGTAGCAGCTCCTCCAACTCGGCAGGGGCAACTTGGAATCCTTTGACCTTGATCAATTCCTTCAGTCTGTCGGTGATGTAAAATTGGAAGTTCTCGTCGTAATGGGCAATGTCTCCGGTGCGTAGCCATCCACCCTCGGTGAGAATTTCGTCCGTAGCCTGTTTATTGTTGTGGTAACCCTTCATGATTTGCGGCCCCCGAACTAACAGCTCTCCGTTCTCGTTCGGCCCCAGAGCAGTGTTGGTCGGATCGTTTAGGGCAACGATTTTTGCCTGGGTGCTTACCGGAGGGGACCCAACGGAGGCATAGTTTTTGGAACCCATAGGACCGAGCATGACCACCGGAGATGTTTCCGTTAGTCCATAGCCTTGAGCGAACTGGATTTGCGGTGCTTTCGCCATCATTCGCTCTGCGTCGGGTGCTCCCATAGGTGCGGCACCCGAAAAGATATTGCGTATTGATAGCAGATGTTCGGGTTTCACCGTGTCGTTCCCACTCAAGTAGAGGACTGTAATACATTGAAATTAATTTTAATTGTCTAGTGTATTTAGATGGAAAGTATTTCTTACTGATTGGTGGCACCAGGTGAAGAACCGATCCTTTATGCTCAGTAAGGGAATTGATGAACGTTTCCGGTTTGAATGCTGGAAGCGTGACGAGCTTGCATCCTTGTTCCAGCTTGGAAGTCATAGTCACCGTTAGCCCATAGATGTGGAAGAAAGGTAGAACACACGGTAGAACGTCTTGGAAAGAGTCTGTTGTAGGTTCCACAACTGCACACAATCCAGTTGGGACTTTGAGCATTTCACTGTTGGACACGATGTTGGTATGGGTCAGCTGAACGCCCTTCGGCAAACCGGTGGTGCCTGATGAATACGGTAGGAACACAACATCATCGGGCTGCCGATTGTGGTGCTGCAGAGTGCTGAAGTGAACTCCTGTTAAAATGGAAGTGTTAAAAATTAGTTTGGTAAGTGGATGGTTTCTAGTAATTCATCTATCTATAGTGATCTACCTGTGGGATTGGATAGTTCAGCGAAATCGATCGCTCCAGCTGGAATACTTTCATCCTGGCTTGCGCGGACGCAAACGATTGGGATTTGTTTCTTCGCCAGCAGGGTGGCTTGCTGCAGAACAGCAAAGTTTGAGGCTGTTCCGAATACGATTTTGGTATCGCTGTCTATTAGTTGTCTGCTGATCTCGTCTGTGAATGAACAAAATAAGATTAGTTGTTCAATTTGTAATATGTACAAAACAAGTCTACAAGGCACATACAGATAGTATATATGCCCTATAGGGCAACAAGTCTACAAGGCACATACAGAATCTGGGAAACAAAATAGCTACTGGAGCTGATAGAGCACTTTTCTGACAAAAATAGTTTTAATGATGCCTAAATTACAAAATATTCAATTTCCTTATTCTATAATTAAATTGAGCTAAAGCCATACCAAAATCAAACAAATGTTCAACAAAGGTAAACATTCGGAACATTGCACAAATTGGCTGGTTAATTCCGCAAAGAGTGCGGTGAAAGCTCGATTGCAACAGTGATCGCTGTATTAGACAATGGTGAGTAGGCATCGGGGAAGGAGTGGTCCTTACAAGTACCAGTACTCACGTTTCCAAGGGTTTACTGATAGCAATGAACCGCCGGAAAAGTGTTACGTATTTAGGTGGTAGATGAAGTTAAACACTGCTGCAGACAGGACAAACCAACGTGGGTGAACTTCCTGGCGCCCGACAAATTGGAGGAAGCTGCAACAACTGGTGATATTCGCCGCCTTTACGTCTACGATATCTCAGGATGCCTGAGTCGAGCACGGATGAATCCGAGAATACCAGTGAACGACGCGAAAGGTTAGTTACTCACCGACGCAACTGATTAGCTGAAACGTTGGTTCGTGCACTTAGAGCAACTTCCTTAAGTATTGACGCCCGACTAACCATCAACATTTCGACATGAGCCGCCAAGGGTGCATTGCCCGCGTCAACTCCTAAGCCTCATCACTGCAGGAGATTGACGCTGCCATCCACCCAAAGCATGAAATCTAAGATGCTCAAAACTGACCCCATGTTATCTGCGCAAATGTTGTATCAATTATTCTGCGATATTTCCGCGATTTTCCCAACCAACTCGGTGCAGGGCATCCTAGCGAAGGTAGCGAAAATGAGGAGCTGACTGTGTGCGACAACTAGTAGGGCGACATGGTTCTGTGCATTGTTCTCAAAGTTCTTTCCAAAGTCATCCTGAATCTCAGACGACAAAATGCCGGATTCTGCCCCGAAAGTCCCATTTTGTCATACTCCGTATCATACTGGATTAATTCAACGAATTCCAAGATTTTTTTTTTATCTTTATTAACGTGATTTTTTTAAATGTATAAAGTTCATCACAAAGTTCCAAGAGTCCCTCTATTTGGTATTCATTGACTACGGAAAAGCATTCAATTGTCTGATCCACGAAAATCTGTTAAGCAGCCTTAGTCGTTCCGTATACAATCTTCGGCCTCATCAAAGAGCTTTTTCTGACCCAATCCAGTTAGTCACTGAAAAGAGGCAAGGACGAATTCTATCTCCGCTATTGTCCGGTAGCCGGGCAAGCAGTGGAGAAGGTCGAAAACTTTCAATATTTTGGCAGTCAGTTAGCGTTCGTACCTGATATATAAAATCTATACTTTGACTGCTAATTTTATCATGAAAATGTACGTCTAAGTTAGCATTTCCATATCATAGTTAATATGCGTTTAATTTCACGGAAAAGTAATACATGCATTTCAGTGCACAAAGTTTACATCAATACATGCTACTATTGATCGAAGGTACAGCAGCAGTGGCTTTACTCTACTGTGTCGTCTCCGATGGGGTCAAGTTGATCATGACAAGTAGTACGCAAATAGTAATAAAGAAAATGTAAAATAAAAATATCCAAATCAGTTAGATGCTGATGTCATACGTATTCGAAAACATAAAGTCAGTACTCGTCCGTAGTAACTCTTTCCGCACGCGTCGATAGTCACCCATATAACACTTTTTTGTAGGATTTGGCATTTTCCGAGTACAGTGAACTCGGCCTAACTCGATGTTCTGTAACTCGATATTTTCTCTTACTCGATGAAATTCAAAGTCCCCTGAATCTGGCATACTGCGTTCTCTCCGTAAGTCGATATCTCCCTTACTCGATATTCTCTAAGTTGAAGTAATTTACCAATGCATTTTCACCTCGCTAAAGGCTGCCTTACACCTCGGGAAAATTTTCCGCCGGATTTTGGTCCCCGTGCATTTTAAATGTGGCCGGGTTTTTGATTTTCCGTGCCTAAATCCAGAAAACATCGCATATGTAAAAATGCATGGGAAAAAAATCCGCGGACCAAATTCTCGAGGTGTGAGCTAGGCTACCTTAACTCGATGTCGTCAGAAACAGTTAACAGTTCTAACAATATAGTTAGAAGTTAGAAGTGAAAAGTGATAAGCGAGAAGTGAGAAATGAGAAGTTAGAAGTAAGAAGCGAGAAATGAGAAGTGAAAAGTGAAAAGATAGAAGTGAGAAGTGAGAAATAAGAAGTAAGAAGTAAGAAGTGAAAAGTGAAATATAAGAAGTGAAAAATTAGAAGTTAGATGTGATTACGGAGAAATGAGTAAGTAGTCAGAAGTGAGATATGAGAGGTAAAAAAAGTGAAAAATGAGAAGTAAAAATTAAACAGAATGAAGTGAGAAGTGAGAAATTCGAAGTGTGAAATGAAAGTGAGAAGTGACAAGTGCGAAGTAAGAAGTGGGAAGTGAGTAGTGAGAAGTGAGAAATGAGAAGAGAGAAATGTGAAGTGAGAAGTGAGTAGTGAGAAGTGAGAAGTGAGTAATGAGAAGTGAAAAGTGAGAAGTAAGAAGCAAAAAGCTGGAAGTTAGAAGCGAAAAGTGATAAGTGAGAAATTAGAGGTCAAAAGTGTAGGGGGGTCCCGTAGCGTAGTTGGCTACACGTTCGCCTAACAAGCGGATGGTCATGGGTTCGATTAACAGCCCCTCCCCAAAACCCTTGTCAGTCGCCGGATCCATAGCCCATACGCTGGCGTTTGGGGTACGCGCCTTACCGTCACGGCTGCCTGATGATGACTGACAACTTGTTCTTCTCGGAGGCATTCCTCCAACGTTACCCGGAATAAATGGCAACCGTACAATGTAACGATCATTGGATACACGACATGCACAAACGGACACAATGGACTCACGATGAGATGGACCGGCAACGACAACAATAATGGTAATGGAAATCTAAAAATAGATTCTGTGTGGATTCTGTACAGCAGAATACCACAGTAGATATCGGCACAGTAGCGGTTAAGAAACACAGAGTGCCTACCAAATAAAAGAAAGGAATAAAAAAATCAAAAGTGAGATATAGGAAGTTATAAGTGAGAAGAGAAAAGAGAGATATGAGAATTACAAAGTACGAAGTAAGAAGTGAGTAGTGTGAAGTAAGAAATGAGAAGTGAGAAGATAGAAGATAGAAGTGTAAAATTCGAGGCGCGAAGTGTGTAGTAAGAAGTGAAAAGTTAGAAGTTTGAAGTGCAGAGTGATAAGTGAGAAATGAGAAGTCTGAAGTGAAATATAAGAAGTTACAAGTGAGAAGTGAGAAATGAAAAGTCAAAAGTCAGAAGTGAGAAATTCGAAGGATGAAGTGAAAAGTGAGAAGTGCAAAGTAAGAAGTGAGAAGATAGTAGTGGGAAGTGAGCAATGAGAAGTTTGAAGTGATAAATTTGAAGTGTGAAGTAGTAGTGAGAAGTGAAAAGTTAGAAGTTAGAAGTGAAAAGTGATAGGTGAGAAATGAGAAGTCAGAAGTAAGATATAAGAAGTTATAAGTGAGAAAAGAGAAGTGAAAAATGAGAAGTGAAAAATGAGAAGTGCGAAGTGAGAAGTGAGATGTCTTGTATCTCTCCACTCACTTCTCACTACTCAACATCTCACTTCCCAATTATCGTCTCTCTTTTCTCACTCCTTGCTTCATTTTATCTACTCACATCCTACTTCTAACTTCGCAACTATCACTTCTAACTTTTTACCATTTACTTCTCATTTTACTTAGGTAGTAAGAAAGAGCGCCTAAAGGTTTCGCCAAAGGCGCTGTGAGTTCATTCTTCGGTTATGATCACACCGTACTTACGGGGAGAAACCAAATCTACGAAGAAATGTTAGATCCCAGCACTCAGCAGAACATTACAGCTTACTATTTGCGTGATTATGATCATAATGCAAGAATTTTTCTTCGATATTTTTGAGATTATTGATGTATAAGATCATCTGTTGGAGCTTCTCAATTATGCACAAACAAAATCTCTTTATTCAACTCTGCCTACGTATTGAAATATTCCAAAACTAGCTGGTCCATTGTAAAACCAATCTTTCGTTTGTCAACCCGCAATCATCGGAGGAACACAATGAATTGCCCGATACAAACGATAAGCGCTATTGAGTTAGTACACAGTGTGACAATTAATTCACTCATTGGGGTCATTTATCATCTTGTTATTCACAAGATCGCACTGTCTTTATACGTGCGATATCAACTTGTTTATGATAACGCTCGAACATTGTCCGTTTAAGAGGTACAATCGAGTCACCGTACACATTTCCCTGTTGGGTTATCTTATCGGTGGCGTTTGACCGTACGCCTTGCTTGCAATAGGCGCCCTGTATCAGTCCACTACAGCCTTTGATTGAGCCGTTCTAGTGTAGGTCGAATAGCTGATTCCAAATAATTATGCGATTTGCGTGGATTGGGAGCTTACCGGCTGTGTATATGGGATTGATAGTTGTTACCACCAAGCCTGCTTCTACGGCTCCCAATGCTATCAATGGGAATTCGGGCATGTTCGGTAAACAGATGGCCAAGGTGTCGCCGGGTGTAAATTTGCACTTTTGTTGCAGACGAATGGCCAAAGCTGCGCAGTGGTCGCGAAGCTGTCCATAGGTGTAGCTTCGTCCGGTAACGCCGCATATCTGTAATAAGTCGATTGGAAAGATTCTAATTAACGGTTGTTTACTGCTGGAAGGTTTGGGTAGAATGAATTCATTGATAACTTTTCATTGACGTGCTCGAGTATTATTATCTGCAGTCGTTATTTTGTTCGAACGTCACAATTTCGACAATGACCCATTTCCTAGAAGTTGTTGCCAAATATTTCCTCACTGCGGTTCCATACAGCGTTAATCATTGCATTAGTCCAATTTCCAGTGTGTTGTATTATCTTGCTTCAGAGAACATGAACGGATGAAACAATAAACGGTGAGCAAACTGGATTTTGACCCTTTCCGAGTGACGGTTGATAAGCTTCACCATTTGCTTGCTTCATCATGACGATTGCGGACTGAATATTATCTTCAAGTAGCAATCACCACTGTGATAGCCAGTGTCTACAACAGCTCCAATTGTCTGGAGTACAAAGCTCAAAGGTAAAAATAAATTTTATTTGGAATGTGCTGTGGTCTCCAGTTAACGTGGAGAGCAAATATGTAAGATCGTCAATATCGAGACGGTAAATTCGATTCTCGGTTAAGATTGTTTTGGAGAATGGTACAGATTTAAGCAATGACACACATAAAAAGCCAAAATATAATAACTGTACATTGAATATAGTATATAAAGTATATAGTATGCATACTTAGAAATGCAATCATATAAAAAAAATCGCAAACGAAGAAAAACATACGATGCAAGGTCAGAGTCTGAAAAGGCTTCATAAGGAACAATACGCAGAAGCTCTAGAGACGATTAACAGTATTCCGAGGAAAGCGTGCAGGCTCCGGTCAAAATATTAACTGCAACGGAAATATGTTGACCGATTGTACAAGAGTGACTACTTTGTCGAAAGAGCAATGTGAAATGTTTTTCAACAGACATGCAAACAAAATAAGTATTGATAATGAAGGATCCCCACTGAGAAGAGTGAAGACTTGAAGCTTTTTAGAAGTCGGAGGTCACCGGCTATACAAAACAAATCATCACGTGATGGAAATGATCTGAAATAGAGAACTACGAAATATTCAACAAAATCTATAATATAACACTTTATAATAGCCAATAAGATACTACCCAGTGCTCTGATAAGCTGTTGTTTGAATAGTTTGTCGGTGATTTGTACATACGCATATTGCTATTTTTAAAGGCTTCATTAACGTTATTTTTAAAACTGTGAACTGTACACTATCACTATCACGGAAAATGAATATTGTCTTGCAAATTGTTGCCTGACTTTTCCAGGCAACGATGTACAGAGTGTTGAGGAAACAATTCGTGTCTCCCTGAAAATGTATTTTGTTTATCAATATGTTTATCGAAATGTTTATTTATTTATTTATTGACAGTAACCATATAGCAACATTAATAATCACATATTGATCGCAAGAATATTCGAAAGCACACCTGGAGACACCCATGGCGATACGTGTTCTCAAATCGATCATGTTTTGTAGGACGGTCGGCATTTCTCAGATGTCATAAATGTGAGGACTTTCCGGGGCCCAAATATCGACTCTGATCACTATCTTATGTATCTAAGATAAGCGCAAGGTTTTCCAGCTTCACCGGTCCTAGGCGAGAATGAACCATGCTGCTGAATATATAGCGAATGTCGGGCAAGGGCGTTGCGGAACAATTCGCTCATAAGCTCGACAAAAGAATCGAAAGACACCCAACTGGAGAGAATTTGAACGCGTTGTAGCAAAAAAAAATCCACGAGGGGTTCAATTCAATAGCAACAGAGATACTTGGTATCACACAAAGAATCCAACGGAAAGGCTGGTTTGATGTTGAGTGCCTATGAGCGACAGAGAGAAAAACCAGGCCATGAGCCGTATGCTGGTGGCGGCTACACGTCAAAATAGACAACGATACAAAGAACTAAAGGCAGCTGAGAAAAAATTCCACCGGCGTAAGAAACGGGGGTACGACGAAAAAGTACTCTTGGAGGCAGAGGGAAGCTCTGCCAGAAACGACGGCGAATACCAAAGCGGTTTTCGAGAAGGACGACCAACAACGACCCAGATGTTTACTCTGCGACAAATCCTTGATAAATTCCGGGAATATTACTTGCGGATCCATCATTTCGTTTTAGCAGCGTACGACTCAGTGAAACATGACGTTCAGTGGCATATAATACTAGAACATGGCTTTCTGGCTGATTCGTGCGACGCTGGATGAATCCAAATCGTGAGACATCCGACTCGTTCATGACGTTATAAAATTGTTGCGACTAGCTGTTGCCGTCGCGGTTGAAACGCATTTGGGTCTGGGAGAGCCTTTATTGTTAAAAACCCAACTTAATTCACCGAGTAGTGATATTGCCTTTCTCGCATTTAGCCAAGACACCAACCTTATATAGTGAATATGGTTCGATGTACCATTTTCTTTATAACTTTTAAGCGCAACGGTCAATCGTTTTAAAATTCAATAGTGATCAACTAGCCTTTGTCCTCTGTCGAATGAAACTTGTTGCGAGGAAATCGGTTAAGGATTACTATATGAAAAGTTGTCTAATGTTTTTCTTAGCTTTTGTGCACACACATACACACACACATACACACATACATACACACGGACAGACATACATTTGTTTAGCTTGTTGAGCTGAGTCGAATGGTATATAACACTATGGGTCTCCGAAGCTTCAAAAAAAAGTTCGTGTTCGGAGTGAAATGATAGCCTTTCGGTACAACTTAGTTGTACGAGAAAGGCAAAAAGGTTCAATGAATTAACACACGCTCTTATAAGTTTGAAAACTTTTTTGTTATCCGAAATCCGTGCATATTTACAACATCGACTATTCCCTGCTGCTAAGATTCCAATTGAGTGTCATTGAGACCATCGAGTCAATCATTGCCCAACTCAAGCCAAAGCTGGCAATGGTTCAAGCCTGTTCAAGCAAACACAGAGGCAAAGTCAGTACATTATTGCCGGTGGGTGTCTACCAGGGTCTCAGCTTGGAGGGCTCCTCTTTAAATCGGTATCAGTAGTCCCGGCGAAATTATAACCGTGTTAACTGAATTCAATCGAGTAGGCGATCTCGATGGCCTGGCAACAGCATGATCCACGGCTCGGCATGTAAGCCGCACCCTAACAATAAGCAACACCCTATAATAGCATCCGTGCTCCCCCAGACTGTGCTAAGGCGTTCTGGAAATTGACCAAAATACTTAAATCCAAGACTCGGCCCATTCCACCTTTGATTCCGTTACACAAGAAAGGCTCCAAATATCGCTTGATAACTCATGCAGAGGTCGCTGTCATAGGTCGTCACTTTGTTAGCTCACACATTTTTTTACAGAACATCCTTAGTCCATACTAAGCACCCGTAATGAGCATGCTAACAATTTCCATCTGACTCCGAACTACTTCTACACTGTTCGAAATGTGCTACTGGGGGACGGCCTCTATCAACTAATCAAAAAACACGAAGGCCCCAGGCTTAATGAGTGTCTTCGTGTCAGTATTTCAGCGAAAGTCATCCCCACCCGGAAGCCTGGTATTAATACTTGCTCTCCCAAAAGTAGTCATCTCTTCAACCTTCCCTCAGGATTATCCTAGCTGTTTGAAAAGGCGATTCACCGCCGGCTTATTGAATTTGCCGATCACAACATATTGTTAATGAAACAGTTTAGTTTCCGACGAGGTCCATCCACCGTGCACCAACTGACTCAAGTTTCCAAAGTTCTCAGAAGTAGCAAGTTTGTCTCAAAAACCTCTGCCATGGCCTTACTCGATATCGAGAAGGCGGTCGACGATGGTTGGCATAATGGCCTGGTGTACAAAATACAACGCACCAATCTTTCCAGCTACCTGGTGAAAATCACCAACAACTATCTGTCGGCCAGGACATTCCGGGTCTCAATCAGCGGAGTGAGCTCTGATGCGCACGACATTATCGCAGCCATCCTCCAGGGCAAAATCTTCGGGTCCCTGCTGTTCAACCTGTTCACCTCTGAGTTGCCAGAACCTCAAGAAGGCAACATTCTGTCTCTGTTCGCAGATGCCATCTCTCTCGTCTACAAAGGGATAGTGATCAGAGCGCTACCTTAGCTTTGACCAGTGTTGGTAAAGTCACTCATAAATCTCAATCAACGATCGCTCCCGTGCGAACGAAATCGTCTGCGATTTTAAAGGAATGCATCACGCTTGAGTTTTTCATGCTTAAACGCATCATTTCACTCATTTGCCAAAAAATCATTTTGGTTTAAAAACGCATTTGAAATCAATTTGGGGGCAATTTATTGCTTATACATAAAAGAGTGTCTAATATTGTATGCGACAAACGTCAATTCACTGTTTTTAACGAAGGAGGACAAAAGAAAACCTACGATGATTCAAATGGATGATTCAACTCATCCATGAGTTTTTAGGTGCTGAGTTGGGTGCGTTTCAACTCACGCTTGATTTGAATCATCCATGAGTTTTGAGATTTTGAGTTTTTACCAACACTGGCTTTGACTGATTATGATTACACATAAGGTACACTGGGGGAAGTGGAAAAGGAAAAATCGATAGTTCATGTTCAACTTATTGTAAAAGCAGTTTAAATGATCTAAATGCATTCAATCATAATGGGCTCTTAAAAACAGTCCATTTTGCACCAACTGTGCGGTAATTCATACCATTTTAGTCGCTTGAAATTCATAAAAATATATTAGAAATTTAGGAGTTATTTTTCCACTTGACCCAGTGAAATGGGGTAAGTGGAAAACCCAAGTTATCTTGACCTTGAATTGTGATCAGTAGTGATATATGTTTAAAATCAAGACGGTAATTGCTCTGAGTACCTTTTGGTGAATAATTTCGTTGGAGTAAAGGAATAGGTCCCCAAGGAATTCTTGCAATAGCTAGGGGAGGGTGGTTGTGCCTTCTCAAACACTAAGTGTACGTTAAATCTGTATGTTCGCCCCAAGGATGAACTTTTTTGAGGAAGAATGAGACTCATAGTGTTATAAACCTTTCGACTCAGTTTAACGAATTGAGATGATGTCTGTGTGTGCGTGTTTGTAAGTATGTGTGCGCGCAAAACTCTTGCAAAATAATCGCCTATATTAAAAACCTTGTCCTTAACCAATTTGCTCGCAACAAATTCCATTCAACGTCGAAACTTGTTATGAATATAAAGGAATATGTATTAGGTATGAAATATATTTACCTATCAGTGCTATTTTTATCTTTCTCATACATTTTTTCATATGTAAAACATGTGAAAGGCATCAACACCGATAGGTGGATTAATCAGGCGTTTGCTTATGTATATTAGTCCAATCACCACTGGAATCACAATGATAATAAAGAAGGAATATATTCAGATTCACAATTATCAAAATAAATCATGGAGGGAAGGAAAAATTTGCGTGATCAGAACATTATCCAGTTCCCCCGCAGTGTTCGATATCAGGGGTAAGTGTAATAAAATCTTTAAATTATTTGCTTTCATCGTACAAACCACTACAAACTGAAAGTGATTAGTTTAATCGTATTATAATGGTCACCTGTGGTGCAAAATCACAAGAAAAAGTAACAATGTATGCAAGTAAGAATTAATTTTATGAATGCAAAAATTAACTTCTCGCGAAACCTAAAATAACAGGTCCAGCGTAAACTGTGTTGGTATATGTGTAACACAGATTTTAACATAATATTAGTGTGAACATTAAAGTATATTTTTGCACAATGTTATGGTGTGGTAAAAACTGTAAAATCTGTGCAATTGAAATTTTTCGAGTCGATTTTTACACTTACCCCCTTTTTCCACTTCCCCCAGTGTACCTTATCTAAGGTTGCTACTCCGTGATTGTCCAGATTCGGAATTATTTTTTGATGAATTGAGAAAAAACGCTACAGGAAATGTTACACACTGCCCAAGGAATGCTTCAAATATTTCTGTACAAAATGTTTCCACAGTGTTTTCTTATTAAGAATTGTTTAATGTTTTCCTATATGCTGACTAAGGTTTCTATTTAGAAGCTATAGGTTTCTCCTGGTTTCTACCAATCGCTTTCAGGAATCGTCTCAGTAAATTATTTTAAACCTGTTGTCCAATGCTAAGTGTTAAGCTTCCATTTCATAGACCAAATTGATGCATTGAATATTTTGAACCACCAACAATTATTACCAAAAGTATGAGGAATAACAAAGATAAAAGGAAAAGTACTTAAGATAGAATGTGTAAATATGTTCAAACCCAAAAATTTATAAATAATTTGTAACAACAACAACGGTGCGACCTCTGATCGATGACGGTGATCATGTCTTTTTATAACTTCAGCCAACTGCCTGTATAACGTTTGTAATCTGTATGAGGTCTATATGCAACAATTTAATTTAAATACGCATCTGCCTCATTCGTGATGTTTGACGTATTTAAGTAAGATTTTTTTTCCAAGAGAAAGTGATCATGGCTTGGACTTTGGATCGTTTCTATCGCTCTCCGAGAGGAGCCCTACTGCTGATCCACAACTTATTTACATCTCGGTTCCGACAGAATTTCAACTCTGATGACGATTGTGCAAACGCAGGCTTTTCAGAATATAAACTTAGCCGTCCATGCTCCTAATCGCGATTTCATTGTCATCTTGCTCAACCATGGTACAGTCTGCGGAGTTAACAAGTAAGTACCGTAATCCGGGGTAACATTGATATTTTTTTTTTGTAAATATTTCCTTCGTAAGTGAAATCATGGCTGGTGTTCTTGATTAGGCTGATACAAATATTCAAATACAATCATGTCTCCCCCCAATCCCAAACAAAAATAATTTTGAGGATTTTCAAAACATTCTTCAACAAATCCGAGGAGTTTTAAATTATTTTTTATTTTGTTATTTATTGTTTACTAGTTGAACGATCCCGATCTTGCTCGGGTTTATATTACTGGGCATCCCAACTGTCAATTGTAAAGTTCATTGCAATGCCGCACTCTGGATTATTTTTTGTGCGATCGCATTAGCTTTCCTCACAACTCGCCCTCATATAGTATTTTGACAATTTTCCTATTTTCTCCGTCAACTTTATCAACTCTTAACCCCCTTCACCTTTCGGAGACCAGTAGGACATAATTTTAATTAAATATTTGTAACGGACTTATGTATGTGGATAACTTTAAACTTGTTTTGAAAATCTTTTTTGTCGAGTTTTATTATTTTTCAATTTGGGGTAACTTTGACCATCAATAGTTTCGATCATCATCTATTAAAAATAATGTAAAAAAAATAAAAACGTCTCTCAAAGCGAGTTGATGTAGTTGAAACAATAGAAGAACTAACTATACAATATTACGATAATATCGAACTTTTTATAGAAGGCTCGGAGACCCATAGTGTTATATACCAATCCACTCTGCTAGACGAACTCAGTGAATGTCTGTATGTCCGTGTGCGTATGTGTATGTGTTTAGTAATCCTTACCTGTTATTTTTGTAACAAGTTGCATTTAATTTTATAACCACCGGTCATTTATTTCAAATGTTTGAAGAAAATGGTGAAATTTTCACTTTGTTACGTCTAAAAAGCAAGCGTTTGTAAACGCCTTAAGGTAGATAGGGTCTGAGTCATTTGGCATAACGGTCATTTAGCATAATTTGGAACTGTTGAAGGGAAATGGTTATTTGATGTATTTTTCACATAGTGTAGATCGAGGATAACGGACATTTGGCATAATTTTGAACTACAACAAAAAGTGGGTCTTTTGGCATAACGGACATTTGACATAATTTGGAAAGGGTTATTTGATGTGTGTTTTCACATAGAGTAGATTAAGGATATGTTCTGATAGATTTAGACTGATGATGGACATTTTTCGGAAGGGCGGACAAACGAAGTGGCAGAACTACTTCCGAGCAAGGGATCACATTCGTCATTGACTTATTCCAGGAAAACATGTAGACGTCTTGATTCAGGACAAACACCTACTTTTAAAGAACGGATTAAATCCAAGATTGTCTCAATTCGGGCAAACGTCTACTTTTAAAAAAGATATCACATTCACCATTGCCTTAACCCGGGCCAACGCCCGGGATTAAATTCACCACCTTGTTCCAAGAAAATGCCAACGCCAACGCCAGGGATGAATGTAATGGTCTTGCTGTTCCAATTGTTGGGTTGATCTTCTTGGCACCACGAGGACGAAGGATGGTGTGATAATCACTAGTCACATCTAAAGACCGGGTTAACACTTGGTCCGAAGACCAAAACTGAACTGATTTCTTCTGACTGGACGGATCTTATTTATAGGGCGATCCAGGCCTTAGTTATCAGAATGCTTAGTTATCAAACTGTTAATATAGAACCTAATGGAAGGTTCCTGGAGTGACTTTTGCTAAGACCAGCATATGCTCGTCAAACAACAAAGCCCCTGGAGTTGACCAACTACCAGGAGAACTGTTTAAACACGGTGGTTAGGCACTGGCTAGAGCGCTGCACTGGGTGATGATTACCAAGGTTTGGAAGGATGAGGTTCTGCCGCAGGAGTGGATGGAAGGTGTCGTGTGTCCCATCTACAAAAAGGGCGATAAGCTGGATTGTAGCAACTACCGCGCAATCACATTGCTGAACGCCGCCTACAAGGTACTCTCCTAAATTTTATGCCGCCGACTAACACCAATTGCAAGAGAGTTCGTGGGGCAGTACCAGGCGGGATTTATGGGTGAACGCTCTAACACAGACCAGGTGTTCGCCATACGTCAGGTATTGCAGAAATGCCGCGAATACAACGTGCCCACACATCATCTATTTATCGACTTCAAAGCCGCATATGATACAATCGATCGGGACCAGCTATGGCAGCTAATGCACGAAAACGGATTTCCGGATAAACTGATACGGTTGATCAAGGCGACGATGGATCGGGTGATGTGCGTAGTTTGATTTTCAGGGGCATTCTCGAGTCCCTTCGAAACGCGTAGAGGGTTACGGCAAGGTGATGGTCTTTCGTGTCTGCTATTCAACATCGCTTTGGAGGGAGTAATACGAAGGGCAGGGATTGACACGAGTTGTACGATTTTCACGAAGTCCGTTAAGTTATTTGGTTTCGCTGACGACATTGATATCATGGCACGTAACTTTGAGAGGATGGAGGAAGCCTACATCAGACTGAAAAGCGAAGCTAAACGGATTGGACTAGTCATCAATACGTCGAAAACGAAGTACATGATAGGAAGAGGCTCAAGAGAGGTCAATGTAAGCCACCCACCACGAGTTTCTATCGGTGGTGACGAAATCGAGGTGGTAGAAGAATTTGTGTACTTGGGCTCACTGGTGACCGCCGATAACGATACCAGCAGAGAAATTCGGAGGCGCATAGTGGCTGGAAATCGTACTTACTTTGGACTCTGTAAGACGCTCCGATCGAATAGAGTTCGCCGCCGTACCAAACTGACTATCTACAAAACGCTTATAAGACCGGTAGTTTTCTACGGACACGAGACCTGGACGATGCTCGTGGAGGACCAACGCGCACTGGGAGTTTTTGAAAGGAAAGTGTTGCGTACCATCTATGGTGGGTGCAGATGGCGGACGGTACGTGGAGGAGGCGAATGAACCACGAGTTGCATCAGCTGTTGGGAGAACCATCCAACGTTCACACCGCGAAAATCGGAAGACTGCGGTGGGCCGGGCACGTAGCCAGAATGTCGGACAGTTCTTCTTCTTCTTCTTATTGGCATTACATCCCCACACTGGGACAGAGCCGCCTCGCAGCTTAGTGTTCATTAAGCACTTCCACAGTTATTAAATGCGAGGTTTCTAAGCCAGGTTACCATTTTTGCATTCGTATATCATGAGGCTAACACGATGATACTTTTATGCCCAGGGAAGTCGAGACAATTTCCAATCCGAAAATTGTCTAGACCGGCACCGGGAATCGAACCCAGCCACCCTCAGCATGGTCTTGCTTTGTAGCCGCGCGTCTTACCGCACGGCTAAGGAGGGCCCAAATGTCGGACAGTAATCCGGTGAAAATGGTTCTCGACAACGATCCGACGGGAACAAGAAGGCGAGGTGCACAGCGGGCAAGGTGGATCGATCAGGTGGAGGAAGATTTGCGGACCCTCCGCAGACTGCGTTGTTGGCGAAGTGCAGCCATGGACCGAGCTGAATAGAGAAGACTTTTATACGCAGCACAGGCCACTCCGGCCTTAGTCTGATAATAAATAAATAAAGCATATGCTCGTCAGTGGCCGCATCGATCGATTCGTAATTCGACCCGAAAGCTTTACATAGTTGCAATCGATTTGCGAACGTAAGCGATGCGATGTAAACGATCGCACGTTTTTCGCGGTTCTAGAATTGACTCGTCTTTTGCATTACACACATCTACCATTGCCGTATTCTGGACAAACTTCTATTTCCATAGAAGGAATCACTTTTCCTTTTGGAAAAGGGATCAAATCCACCATTGCCTTATTGCGGACAAACACCTAATTTTAAAAGAAGCGATCACATTAACCATTGCATTAATTCGGACAAGCGCTTACTTTAAAACACCCAGATTAATCCATCTAACAGTGATGATGCCTTTCTCGTGCATTATAAAATATATTGAAAAAATTACATTAGAAAGGTCAAAAAAGCTCTTCAGGGGAATAGATCACAATTTTTCGATCTTTTTGCATGTTTTTGCATTGATTTAGAAGCATTGGCACAACTTTTGAAAAATCATTTTTTTGGGTTTTTATTTTGAACAATGATTTTTCAATAATTCCAAAATGTAATGTCCGATCGAGCCAATTTTCAATAGCAATCAATTGCAATCTCTGTCGAATGCAACTTGTTGCGAGTAAATAATGGTAAGATAAAAATGCTAAGTTCTAAAAAGTGTGTCTACAAAATTTGTACACATACACACATACAGACATCACCTCAGTTCGTCGAGCTGAGTCGATCGGTATATAACACTATGGGTCTCCGGACCTTCTATCAAAAGTCCTTTTTTGGAGCAATCATATTGCCTTTCTGTAAAACTTTGTTGTACTGCCTATTTTTAAAGAAGACATCACATCCACAATTGTTTTAACACGGGCAAACGCATCCCGATGGATGCTTCATTTTCAATGGATAGATAACATTTATCATTGCTTCATACTTAGCAAATGCATGCTTTCTTCGGAAGGATTATGTCTTTTTAATTAAGAAAATTATTTTGAGCTTTTTAGTGGAATGTCTTCACTTGTCATAAGACGAGTTTGTACAATCCCATTTAATTCCACCACTTAATTGTACCTTGACAGATACGTATTTCGACCTCAACAGTAAGGTCGTCTTCAGTGTCTCGTAAGTCGAGTCAAGTACGAGACACTGAAGACGACCTTACGTCTGAGGTCTAAATACGTATCTGTCAAGGTACAATTAAGTGGTGGAATTAAATGGGATTGTACAAACTCGTCTTATGACAAGTCTTTTTAATGTTATTATCGAACATAATAAGCGAACAAAAAAAAAAGTCATATGTCCGTTATGCCAAATGACACTCACTTTTGTCGCTGTTCTCAATTATGCCAAATGTCCGTTATGTCCGATTTTTTTTCATTTGTGTGCTTTTTTGGCAGCTTGCTGTGAGTTAAAAAAATATTGTTGATTTTATTTTTCAAATCTAGACAAAAAAGAAATGCTAATTCAGGCGAAGGTTATATCTCGGGTACTTATTCAAAAGGACGTATGTGATTTTGTAAACAAAGATTCCAACGTTGATTTGTCCAATCTGATGGCTCTCCCACGCAAACCGACACCAATAACAGGTAGCCGAAGGCTTCCCCTACCTGTATGTAGTGATGGTTTGCGTGGGAGTGCTATCAGATTGGACAAATTGACGTTTGAATCTTTGTTTACAAAATATCACATACGTCCTTTTTGAATAAGTACCCGAGATATGTATATCGTTCAGCAGTAAATTTAGTGAAGATTATAAAACCTAACTCACGATGGACCATGATGGACAAAAAAAACCTAAATCACAATAAGTAATTGTAAGAGAACTGTTCCGATTTCCGTCTCACTGAACATATATTCATGTCATCGCAAAACAAAGAAATACAACACTAATCTTGTCGCTTCTTTTTGCTAACCTGCGTGCTCACTGATTACAAAATTAAGAAACAACCCAAATTCCTTTTCATTGCTTTGTTTTTGATGGGATGGAAATAGGAGCTATGTGATGAAGTGCCGAACCGTTCCCCTATTAACAGAAAATAATATTTTCTTTTTTTCTTGAAAATGGTTGAACTGATCAATGATACCCTGGCGATCAACGCTTCCCTGGATTACGGTAATTTAATTTTTAGCATTAAGTTAAAAAATGAAAATTGTGTCTTGCTTGATGAGATTGGTTTCCCTGAAAGGTGGATTGCGGTTATGATTCATTTGTATTCTAATAGTTACTTTTTAGCATTGACCTTTTTTTTGCAAAACTGGTAAAAATAAAAATAAGGGTTTAATTAGATGTATTGGTGATCCATATGCTACCGGTAATTGAAAAAGATTCAATCAAGTATGAATCATATCAGTTCAAACTATGATGGGATACCGTCTAGTGCGCCAAAACTCACGGCTTCCATGATACAATCAAATCAAACATGTTTATTCTCAAACATTGCTTACGGAAGAATTCTCGAACTGCCACTTACCACTGCCGTTTTGTTGGCCCACTGGGTGAAGCTGTCCCACACGTACTGCTCCAGCGTGGTATGAGGCACCTGGAGCTTTGTGCCGTACAGCGAGTTCTGCTCGAAGCCATTCTCCGGCGGGAAGACGTAGTCCTCTAAATACTTAAACTGACTTTTTGTACTGAGTGCTTGTACACATTGCTTTCTCCACGATTTTTTCACTGCGTTGGACACATTGTTCAGTTGGGCGATACGCGACGATACTCCTCGGATCATGCTTATGTTGCTGAAGGTGTTTAGTAAATATCACTCCGCTGTTCAGGTTTCAATATCGCGAGATGATTGGCTTTTTGGCTACGCTATTTTGTCTGTGGAGTAGGGAGAAAGGACGAAATATTTATAAGCTTCGCCGAACTGTTGTTGTTGATATGGAAATGTGATTCAAACATGAAAAAGAATTGGGTCGAATCAATTGGGTCTCTTTGGAGAATGCGGATAAACATCTGAATGCTCTCGGGTCTAAATATAGCATCGTCGCATGCCTGCACTATGGTCTAAGAAATAAATTTATGTAGAAAATATCTTTTCACAATCCCTAAAATAAGGTGCATAATGCAATCATTTATGATCCAAAAATATGAACAAAATGAAATTAAGCTTACACAGCATTCTATTATTTGTTAATGTAAATTAATTAAATATTGCACTTATCTTAAATTTACATAAGTTTTGTTTGATTTAAATAGAATTTTTGGAACATATTTCATAGATTTTGTGCAATGTTACCTCTTTTAGGCCAACACAAATATGTTTTCTCCCATGTCTCAACAAAATATTGCAAGCTTATTGCACATTAAATTAGTTTATTTTACGGTTAGGTACTTTTCTATATTGATCTTAGATTTGTCTACGTAGGTATGTAAAACTATTTTTTTTCTGTTTTATTGTACAATTATTCTCTTATTAGTTTTCGTTAGTTTATTTCAGAATCATCAATCCGTATAATTTACAGCCAGCCCCATAGTGCCTTGCTTGTAAACATCCTTAATATTTGACGACTGCCAAAGGATTTGTGCTTGGAAGGCCATCACCGCCGCACCATACGTGACTGGTGAGGACCGTTTTTCCAAATCTCGTTTCTTTTTTCGGCTGTTCGGATAAATGCGATAAATTTTTAAATTATTTTCAACATATCTTCGACACTGGTGCTCGGTGGGTAGCTTCCGCTTTCCGTTACTGTGAGGCTTCTGGCTTGAGCACGGCGTGGACAGTGCTGCAGAAGCGGATAGGTAAGGGATTGAATTTTTCAATGCCATATCAGAGCAACAGTTTTTTAGCCCGTGCTGCCTTTCATTATACTTTATAGCGGCAGGCAGGAAAACGGGATTGGAACATGAGATTGGTTTTAGGTGAATGAGAGCTGGAATGTGTTTTTTCTTATTTGAAACGACATTTGTGCAATTACGAATATTTATATATTCCGTACATCATTTTATATTCATGGTAATAGTAAAAGTCACGTGAGTATGAGCATGAGCATGATGGATGCACATTTTGTAGTTGCTACTCCATGATTGACCAGAACAATTTTGGTAGCGCAGGGATCCAATGGAGTGAAGCATGGGCGTTGCTTTCCAACTTCAATGTACACAGTACAAATGCTCCAGTATTGCAAATGATCGATAGCGGCGCTGGCGACGTCCTTACAGTCTATCGTGGGGGGGATGGTGGTGGCTTAGGAATTGGTGATGCAGTCACTCGCCCGGTGCAAGCCGAGTATACCTCTGCACTTGCTACGATATCATGCGGAATTTTATTGGAATTTGGAGATAGGTTCTATGAGGCAGTGGTTTGTCTTGGTTAACGTGCTGAATCCTAATTGGATGCAAAACGAGCTTTTTCCTTTAAGTCAAGTTTAAAGGATAGAAGATGAAAACGGTATGGAATTCATTTCTAGTTCTAGCGATTGCTAGAACATGAGACTTATATAGAAAGATACAAAGTAGGAGAATGGAACGGGCTTGGAATTTACCTCCTGTGTATGAAGCAGAAGCGGTAGCCCGTTTAGTAAAAGTCACGAGTATTTGAATAGACATAAAAGTGTGTCTATTGCAAGATTATCCATCAAGCACAAATCGTTGCGAGCAACTTGGTTTAGAAAGTACAGATGTAGTGCCAACAAAAGCTGTTTCACGTATTATTTGTTTAATTATTAGTATTTTGGCTACAATTTTTAAACATATTCCCTTTTACAATGGAAAATAATTATTAAATAATGTTTTGATTAGTGAATTATAAATTCATGAAAAAGTTGTTAGCGCATTTATTTGCACATCACCGAGAGATCCAACATCTCTGCTACAGAGCCCTGCAAGAAAAGTACCGTCATGTGTCACATTTAATAGGTCTCCTACTCGATTGGAACGCGATTTTAAATGAAAATGACAATTCCCATTGAAATCCAAAGAATTTCCTTCGAAATTCTGCAAATATTGCTTTGGATATCAACCGAGTAATTTTCCGTGAAAACTTGGAAGAACTTTCGGAAGATTTTTACTGCCCGTTCCAGAAAAATTCCCGAAGAAATTCGGAAGATTTTTCCATGAAAATAAAAACAACATCCGTGCAAACTTCGAACAACTTCTTGTGGAATCTGTAAAGAATTACCAATGGAATTTCCGAAGAACTTTTCGTAAAAATTCCTATGGATTTCTCGTTGAAATCCAAAGAATGTCTAATTGAAATTAAATTTTTGAATGAAGAAGGGCCGTTTGGCCGAAAATCTGATCGTCCAAATATGTCGTTCGCCGAACAAGTTATTTAGCCGAATAAATCGTCCGGCCGGCACGGCAAATGCTGGGTAAAGCGTACCATTGGTACTTCGCGTATCTGAAGGAATAAAATAGACCCCATCTCGCGGTCCTTAGCCTCTTACCCAGCAACTCCTATCCCTACCTCCCCGCGGTGCTGGCCGGGATACGAGCAACCTTAGGGAAGATCTGGTAACCAACCCCGGTGGGAGCTATGGTCGTATGCTGACAGGGAAGGGGGGGTTTGCTCCTCTCCGGAGGTGCAAATCTTATTGAGCATCTGTTCTCCATGTCAGGATCGGCTCACAACAGCGTCTGTTCTCCATGTTAGGGGCGGCTGATCATCGTCCGAGTGCCAGCGAGGGATTCTAAGTTAAACTGTGCACCATGGTCCACCGGCAATAAGGAGGAATGGTCCTCCGGAAAACTAGGGGGTTTGGTGTCAGGCCCTTCAAGCCAGCCTTTAAAAAATCATAAGCAACGAACAATCAACAAGAGAGTACGGACCGGAACCATCGGCGAAGACCACTGCGACGAAAAGGGACTAGCGATTGGAAACTCGGTTCGTGGAACTGCAAATCTCTCAACTTCATCGGGAGCACACGCATACTCGCCGATGTGCTCAAGAACCGTGGATTCGGCATCGTAGCGCTGCAGGAGGTTTGTTGGAAGGGATCAATGGTGCGAACGTTTAAAGGTAATCATCCCAAGTAACAATTTTCATGCCTGTTAGATTTATTTAATTCTTATAGCGGATTTATGAAAGCAGTCACCATGGCTAGTTGCTCAGATTTATTGGCGATCTTATTGCTATCAATAAACCTCTAATAAATCTGTTCGAAAAGCTTCAAACGTCAAATGCCGACTGGTCTTGTTAGCAGCTCTACGGTTGTAACGAAGAGCATAATAAGTCCAATTTTCAAAGCTTGATCAAAGCCATAATTTTGGGTCGTAATGTGGTCAAATGAATAACCCCAATAAGAATATTTACATTGCAAAGGGTTTATAACGGTGTTTAATAAGAGCAACATTTTTCTGATAGAAATCTATGATGGCCATATTGGAAATGGAGAGCCATCTTCAAGTCAGTGAAATTAATCACTGGAATTTATGATTAGACGGTATTTTCGCCGCAAAAGACACGTTTTTGGTAAAAGATATAAAAAACAAACATATTTGGGTGTAATATTAATTGATTTAGTGAAGATTTACGTTATTGATGTTATAAGAATTTTAAATTCATTGCCCAAAACTATATTATTTTGCGGGCGCGTAGTGCTTAATCTCATTTTTGTACTAGCTTTCACCATGAAATCGAGCGCGCACCTCATTTCCATAAAGGTACATTGGAAAAAAAACTTGAAAAATTATTTTTGTAGTCATCCTCATCATGATTTTCATCAACACTTTAGTTTGTTATTATTTGTTTGCAAGATTTTGTTTCTCTTTTTTCAAAGCAAATTTTTGACAGCTGCCGCAGCCAAATTCCCTTTTTTGCGGGCGGCTTGAAACGGATTTTTATATACTCTTATAAGAGGTTTATAGTGGTAATCTAGAGAGGGCCATTTGGACATATCTTACTCTTATAGTGGTCATCAGAAGGTAATCATGTAGTAATGGGTTTTATTGTCAGTTCTTGTAATTCGATCTTGAAAACCATTTCTAGAGCGGAATAAAACTTGAAATGTTACTTGGGATATCATCTACCAGATCAACACACACGAGCTGGGAACAGCTTTCATAGTGATGGGCGATATGCAAAGGCGCGTGATCGGGTGGTGGCCGTTCAATGAAAGAATGTGCAGGTTGAGGATCAAAGGCCGGTTCTTCAACTTCAGCATAATCAACGTCCATAGCCCACACTCCGGAAGCACTGATGATGATAAGGACGCATTCTACGCGCAGCTGGAATGTGAGTACGACAGCTGCCCAAGCCACGACATCAAAATTATCATAGGAGATTTGAACGCTCAGGTTGGCCAAGAGGAGGAGTTTAGACCGACTATTGGAAAGTTCAGCGCTCACCGGCTGACGAACGAACGATTTCGCCGCCTCCAATGGCCATTCGCAGCACCTACTTCCAACACAGCCTCCCGTATCGGTACACCTGGAGATCACCACTGCAGACAGAATCACAAATCGACCACGTTCTGATTGATGGACGGCACTTCTCCGACATTATTGACGTCAGGACATATCGTGGCGCTAACATCGACTCTGACCACTAGCTGGTGATGGTTAAACTGCGCCCAAAACTATCCGTCATCAACAATGTTCGGTACCGACGACCGCCGCGGTACAACCTAGAGCGACTGAAGCAACCTGATGTCGCCACTGCATACGCGCAGCATCTCGAGGCAGCGTTTCCGGAAGAGGGTGAGCTCGATGGGGCCCCTCTTGAGGACTGCTGGAATACAGTTAAAGCAGCCATTAACGACGCAGCGGAGAACAACGTCGGGTATATGGGTCGAAGTCGACGGAACGATTGGTTCGACGAAGAGTGCAGACAGATTCTGGAGGAGAAGGACGTAGCGCGGGCGGTCGCGCTGCAGCAAGGTACCCGGCAGAACGTGGAACGTTATAGACGGAAGCGGAGACAGCAGACCCGCTTTTTTCAGGAGAAGAAACGCCGCCTGGAAGAAGCGAAGTGCGAGGAGATGGAACAGCTGTGCCGTTCTCAAGATACACGCAAGTTCTATCAGAAGCTTAACGCATCCCGCAAAGGCTTCGTGCCGCGAGCCGAAATGTACCGGGATAAGGATGGGAGCATCTTGATGGACGAACGTGTGGTGATCGAAAGGTGGAAGTAGCACTACGAGGAACATCTGAATGGCGCTGAGAGTACAGGCAGTGAAAGTCAAGGCAGCGGAGAAGATGACTACGTCAGTTCAGCGGACGATGGAAGCCAACCAGCCCCCACCTTGAGGGAAGTTAAGGATGCCATTCAACAGCTAAAGACCAATAAAGCAGCTGGTAAGGATGGTATCGGAGCTGAGCTCATCAATATGGGCCCGGAAAAGCTGGCCACTTGCCTGAACAAACTGATAGTCAGAATCTGGGAAACCGAACAGCTACCGGAGGAGTGGAAGGAAGGGGTTATATGCCTCATCTACAAGAAAGGCGACAAACTGGAGTGTGAGAACTTTCGAGCGATCACCATCCTTAATGCCGCCTACAAAGTGATATCCCAGATCATCTTCCGTCGTCTGTCACCATTAGTGAACGAGTTCGTGGGAAGTTATCAAGCCGGCTTCGTTGACGGCCGCTCGACAACGGACCAGTTCTTTACTGTACGGCAAATCCTTCAAAAATGCCGGGAATACCAGGTCCCAACGCACCATCTGTTCGTTGATTTCAAGGCGGCATACGACAGTATAGACCGCGTAGAGCTATGGAAAGTTATGGACGAGAACAGCTTCCCTGGAAAGCTTACCAGACTGATCAAAGCAACGGTGGATGGTGTGCAAAACTGTGTGAAGATTTCGGGCGAACACTCCTGTTCGTTCGAATCGCGCCGGGGACTAAGACAAGGTGATGGACTTTCGTGCCTGTTGTTCAACATTGCGCTAGAAGGTGTCATGCGGAGAGCCGGGTGTAACAGCCGGGGTACGATTTTCAACAGATCCAGTCAATTTATTTGCTTCGCGGATTACATGGACATTGTCGGCCGAACATTTGCAAAGGTGGCAGAACTTTACACCCGCCTGAAACGTGAAGCAACAAAAGTTGGACTGGTGGTGAATGCGTCAAAGACAAAGTACATGCTTGTGGGCGGAACCGAGCGTGACAGGGCCCGCCTGGGAAGCAGTGTTACGATAGACGGGGATACCTTCGAGGTGGTCGAGGAATTCGTCTACCTCGGATCCTTGCTAACGGCTGACAACAACGTTAGTCGTGAAATACGAAGGCGTGATATCATCTGTGGAAGTCGGGCCTACTACGGGCTCCAGAAGAAACTGCGGTCGAAAAAGATTCGCCATCGCACCAAATGTATCATGTACAAGACGCTTATAAGACCGGTTGTCCTCTACGGACATGAAACATGGACAATGCTCGAGGAGGACTTGCAAGCACTCGGAGTATTCGGGAGACGGATGCTTAGGACCATCTTTGGCGGTGTGCAAGAAGACGGCGGCGAAGAATGAACCATGAGCTCGCCCAACTCTACGGCGAACCCAGTGTCCAGAAGGTAGCTAAAGCCGGAAGGGTACGATTGGCAGGACATGTTGCAAGAATGCCGGACAGCAACCCTGCAAAGATGGTGTTCGCTTCCGATCCGGCAGGTACGAGACGGCGTGGAGCGCAGCGAGCGAGATGGGCAGACCAGGTGCAAAACGACTTGGCGAGCGTGGGGCGTATCCGACGATGGAGAGATGCGGCCTCGAACCGTGCATTGTGGCGTCAAATTGTTGATTCAGTGTTATCTGTTTAGATGTAAACTAAATAAATGAAAATGAATTACCAAACGAATACAAATTTGTTATGTTTGGTATTGTAATATGCCTGAAATACTTTGCATAATTTTTTTTAAAAATTATTTTTGGGTATTTTATCTCTTATGTACACTAAGTTCACAACACCGTAGGGTATAAATAACAGAATTATGTATTACTGAGCTATTTTCTCCCGTTTGGGGACCCAATCATAAGGCATTTTCATTCGTATTTGCTATAAAAATAAAGCCGAAACATCAGCTTATTTATTCTAAAAGTTTTAGGGAAATTAACCGTTTCTTTAATATCATGGTTTTTAAGCTGTGGGCTGGTTGACGTATCCCATTCGACGAAACGGGGTTATTTAAAAGACAGCGTGGCATCATCCTACGCATATCCAAATCATTCACCAAACTTGGTGTTGCTAATTTTTTTTCAGATTTGGTTGTAGCCGGGCCTAAACACATCTTCCAGCCCTGATGACAAAAAAGCAACTAATCGATTGGTTGAATGAACTTTTCTACCGCAGTCAGTTTCCAAAAAGTATCACCGTCCGTTTATTAACATCAAGCGCAAACAAGCTGCTTGGTTGGGATGAAAAAAATCTGAAGCGTCATCATTTGCCATCAGCGCCAACCGTGTAGTAAAATGAACAAACAAACCGTGGAATTCAAACGTGTTTGAGAGTGTTCGAGCTCGAGCGTCTCTTCAAACCACTATAATCCTACTGGAGGCGGCTATTCGTTCTAAATCTTCCGTGAAATTTTGCTCTTGTTTTTCTATTGCTTATATGACATCTGAATTTTAATTAAATGTATAGCCTATTTGAAGCAATACAACAAAAATAATAAGATAATAATTATTTCAATGCGATTCAACTTCCAAGTACTACTACCTGATACTATGTGTTTTGTTTTAGAATTCATAGTCAAATCAACAAGTACTCAAAACTTCCTGCCACAATCAATTTCAATAATGAAAATTATCGTGATTGACTAAGAAGTGGTTTGAATCCGCCTGTATGAAAATAATGCTAATTATGAACACATTTGGGCGCTCTAATATGAGATTTTGTTATATCCCTTTAGAATGCAAATCACCCTACATGTTATATATGTCAATTGTTTGATTGCCATTTATGAAACAGTTCTAAATCTTATGTCATACGCACTGTAGAGCCATGTAATTGTAATATAATGCTTGCCTCAAGTTAATGACTAATGTCCTCCGTACAAAGTTATGTTCGTTTCGAGCGATAGCTCACGTTCACTGGAATACGGCATGTTCCAATAAGCATAGCATAGCGTTCATTTTTTAATGTTTGCCACAGTCTGTAGGGAAAGAGGCCGCAAGTGGGGACCAGAGTATACCCACATGTATTTTAAAACTAGACCTAATTTTCTGTAGTTTATGTAATAAACAAGTACCTATATTGCAAAAAAGACAACTAAAAACTTCTCACACCATGAGAAAAGCGGACGCATGGTACGTTGTTCGTTGAGAAATTTCAACTAACTAGCGTTTTGCACCATACAACTACACATTGAGGGAGGTATTAACCGGTTGACTGGTTGACGTTAATATTTATGCACACATTGCGAAGAAATAAATAAATAAATAAATAAATTGCGAAGAAGGAATTCCATTGGTTTCAATGGTCGAAATCATCTAATGAGATGATGTGTGACCATGACCAACTTGTGATATCAATGTGTCAATGGAAAAAAAATCAGAATTGACTCATAGATTTTTTTTAGAAACAGTTCTGAGCTTCGCACATATCAAACGTTTGTGTTGCGTTTGATAGATTTCCCGAGGGAAAACTGTCAATCGCAAAGCAAACGTATTATATCCTATCCATGTCCTTTACATGTAATCACTTTAATATTAGTTCTCGGTTGACATTAAATTGTATGTTCTTTCAGACAGATATATAGTTTTTTTTAATAAACAAACAAATAGAGTATATGCGACCAAGCAATGCGACATTGGGATTGGAGAGGTTATTGGTAATAATTTGTTATTCATTTGCGTACGCTTCATGAGTTTGTCGCACGGCATGTTTACTTTGCCTTCACTTTTATTTATAAGGATGAAGGTTATCCGTAGTTTGTACATTTTTGCCTTCCTCGTATGCTAAGTACGAGTAAAGGATATATGTTCCCTCCTGAAACCAACTTTTTATAGAAGGCCTAGAGACCCATAGTGTTATACACAAATCGACTCAGTTCGACGAATGCGTATGTGTATGTGTGCGCAAAAAGTCTAGCTCACTTATTTGGCCCTTACTCATAACCGATTTGCTAGCAACAGGTTGCAATCGACGAGGTATCCTGTCCCATTATTTCCTATTGAAAATGGATCAAATGGGCTTAAAAGTTATGGTCAAAAAACTATTTTATAACTCACGAGGAAGACATCATTACCGCTAGGTGAATTATTCAGGGTTTTTGCATGTTAGTTCGTATACCCATTTCATTTATTTATTTAGCTTACATCTAAACAGATTACACTGAATCAACAATTTGACGCCACAATACACATTTCAATGCCATATCTGTCCATCCTCGAATGCGCCCCATGCTCGCCAAGTCGTTCTGTACATGGTCAGCCTACTTCGCTCGCTGCGCTCCACACCTTCCCGTACCTGGTCGGAAGCGAACTTTGTAGATTTGCTGTCCTAGATCCTAGGGCTTGGGCTTGCGGAAGCCCTTGGATAACATAAAGTATGTCGGATAACCATTTTAACCTCACAATGAATTCAACGTTTCAAAATTACTCTGTGGTGAAGTTTTGAACGCAATCTCAGGTTTTGTCCGGGATTTGTATGAGGGCCCGCCACTGTACGTAGAGCTGGGTGACCTCGTGGTTCATTCTTGCACACCGCCAAAGATGGTCATAAGCACCCGTCTCTCTTATACTTCAAGTGATAGTAAGTCCTCCTCGAGCATGGTCCAAGTTTCATTTCCGTAGAGGACTAGCGGTCTATGAGCGTTTTGTACATGACACATTTGGTGCGGGTGTGAATCTTGTTTGACCGAAGTTTCTTCTGAAGCCCGTAGTAGGTATTTCACGAAAAACATCATTATCAGCCGTTAGCAAGGATCCAAGGTAGACGAATTTATCGACCACCTTAAATTATTCCAGTCTATTGAAACACTGCTTGCCAGGCGGGCCCTGTCACGCTCGGTTCCGCCCACTAGAAAGTACTTAGTCTTCGATGCATTTATTCAGATCGAATACTCCTGATTGTTTTCTCTCGAATAAATTGAAAACACCGCAAAAATCGTTTGAATAGAAAGATAGCATAGCTAGCCCGTTTTACGTCATATTTTCTATAAACATTTAAAACCACAGAAAGAGGAACGCAAATCGGATCGGCAAGGATTGTTGATACTTGCCCGTCCTGTTGCTCATCCGTACATGGTCGAGAATCAGAGTACCTCTCGTAAAGCCATTCCCGTCAAGTGTTGTACCCTCTTGATAGGAAAATTAGCTTCTTCAGTTTTCCGCTTGGCTTATCATGTTAGACTCAGCAGAATGTGTATTGTATATCACCTATTGCCATTATCCGTTGAAGGTAGCAAGTAGAATAATGGGTGACAAGGTTTGTGTGTAAATCAAATGGCAGTCTATAACCTTCATCTAACAGATGCTCAGAATCATGTTCAAGATAGGTTTCTGAATTGTATGTCCCCATGGTAAAACTGATAATTGAATCGTTTACTAATTCGCCGTTCTATCTCCTTTAGACCACGTCAGCGTCCCGTGTGTGAGATAAGAACAAAGTTTGTTTGAACTGGAGCTTAAAGTCTGTGTCGTAGAGTTCCATAATTGTATACAGAAATGAACGAAGAGAAGCGAACTGTTAATGTTTATTTATAAAGTAAAGGCAACGATATGTCGTGGACTGTGTGGTTGGAATAAAAAAAAAGTTCGAACGCGAAGCACTTTGGAACTGGCGCTTTTCGTTTTTCAAATGTGGTATAGGGCAATGGTGGCAAAAAAACAGATTTTTTTTAAATCCTCAATTAAGTGAAATGTTCAATTATGGGTTTTATATATTGGTACAATAGCTCCAGTGCGTGGGACTTAATTTTATGAGACAACATATTTGTATTCAATCGTGTTTCAAGCCAAATTTGAGAGTAATTTGAATTCAATATTTATAGCATGACGCATCCGAAAATTTGATTAAATCACTATCTTCATTATTTGTGCTACATCCATTAATGGTACTACATGACTAGGGTCATGTTATTATTTAATTCAAGTCAATTGTGAAAAAAATAGTAAGCATGCGGACATTTGTTTTAAGTCTGTCCTTGTGAGGACAAACTTTTGTTTGCCATAACATGTTAATCTAATAAACAAAATAAAAATACTCCTCGAAATTGTTAAAGAATGTTTTCGTAATCCTCGAAATTTTACGGAAACTTTCATGTCGTCCCCTTCAATTTGTACTTTTGAACAAAAAAATCCGATATAATTAACCATAATCCAATTATTTCTTAATCCTAGGTTGGAAAATAACTTCATGAAGAAGTTATAGTCGTAAACTGGAGACCACAGAAGTGGAGAAATGACTACTTCTTCAGAACAGGCTTTAGTAGCTGTAATTATCACTGATTGAACTCCATGAATAGCCAGTTGATACATCCACTTGATAATTTATTGAAGCTATGTTTTTTCACAGCCTCTTTTTATACTAACTATCATACAACATGGTTCATTTGCAATCATATATGATCGCTTCTTATTTTTCAAAATATGTAGTGAATATTTGCGTATAGTTGAGATCTTGTAGACAAATTAAAAAGGGAAGATCCATAAAGTACGTCACGCAAAATTTGGCGATTTTCAACCCCCCCTCCCCCCATTGTCACACTTTTTGTATTAAACCTCTAAAATTTTTGTAAGAGTCGTCACGCTGCTCAAATCCCCCCCCCCCTGGGAGCGTGACGTACTTTGTGGATGGCCCCAAATAGGCCAATAGACTTTATGCCGCTAACTGTAGAGTTCAATCCCAACCAGCGATGCATTCCCACGCATTTTTCACCCGGTTGACGTTTGTTCGGTGATTTATAGGTTAGGACGGCTTTCCACTGGTGTAACTGTTACGCGTCTGGGATTTGTGATTTTTTGTTTCGGTCGAATATTGAAGGAAGTGGCGTTAACGTTCAAATTTTAAATTATAAAGCAGTACAGAGTAAGTGCTAGTTATAACATGTAGTGGAGGCAGATGCTTTTTTGAATGGAATTTTGTAGAAAAAAGTCGTTCGTATTTTAAATCCTCCTAGCGGTGACGGTGTCTTTCTCGTGTATTAGAGTGCATTGTTACTGAAAGGAATGAACCATAAAATCTTTTCTGAAAGGGATAACTAGTGATAATTGGGTTATTATTATTATTATTATTATTATTCACCCCAAAAATGTATCAACTAATTTTAAAATTGGTACATCTTTATTGGGATCGGGATCCTTAGAATGGAATGTGTTCACTACAAATGTTCTGCGCTTTCTAAGAAATCTCTGGAGGCTACACGCGTAACCAAAGGTCTATGGACCTGTTTTAAATATTGAATAACATATTGAATAACACATTACTTGTGGTGTTTTGAATAGAATGTGTTCAGAGCATATATTGATTACGCGTTTAGACCTTACGATCTCACTCCAGAGATTTCTTGGATAGCGTAGAGCATATGATGTGATCCCATTCTATTACAAGGACCACAAAGGGCATGTACCACTTTTGAAACTATTTGTTACGCCCTTGGTTATACGTGTAGAACCTAAGGTCTTTCTCCAGAGATTTTTTGTATTACTAAGATCTTACTCCAGAGATTTCTTGGACAGCGCAGATCATGTGTTGTGAGCATATTCTATCCTAAGGATCACCATAGCATGCACCAATGCAGACGCATTCTATGCTAAGTATCGCAAAGAACATGTACCGTATTTGAACGTGGACGATAGACCTTTGGCTACGCGGGTAGACCTTGGGTCTTGCTCCAGGGATTCATTGAATTATTAAGGCCTTACTCCAGGGATTTTTTAGATGACTCAGAGCACTATAAATACTTTTTATTCTAAGGACCGCAAAGAGCATGTAGCATATTTGGAAATGGTTGATAAACCTTTGATGTGCGTGTAGATTTTAAGGCCTTACTTCAAGGTTTTCTTGTGTAAATATAGACATAAATTGTAAATCTTGACAGGAGACAAAAATCGTATAAGTCACTTTTTTCAAAAAAAATATTCATGTGTTTTCCAAAATTATTCATGTGTTTTCTGTCGGTGGGAGTGGAGCTTAGGAAATATTACGCTCCTTTTCCCGTAGGCATAAAACCTCTATTTTTTCATATTAACAGTTTACAACCAAATAATACATACATGATAACCTTTAAATTAACAATTGATAACAAGCACTAGATTTTACAATACAATCCTAATACATTATTACTACGTCTAACATAACAAAATGCTCAACTTACATACACAGTATAAAAATGTTACAGCATATATGATGTAACAAAAAGACTCCGTTCGATTCGACTCATTTTTTCATCACTTTTTAAAATTACAGGTCGTCGTTACTATGGAGCTTGCATTCAATATTGAGTACAAGGAAAAGTTGGATGTAAAATCAGAGGCTATTGAACGCAAAAATATGCGTTTGAATATTTCCATGGCGTGTGATTTTCAGAATTTTTAACTGTGTAGAATTGGACAAATATCTACCATAGTTCTTCTACAATGTGGAACGAAACAAATGAAAATCGAATACACTATAACAACGATTGAAAGTTCTACACATACTACTGATTGGTTCATTTTGGCCATCATTTGTACGGGACATAGGGAGCCAATAAAATTGTGGGAACGAAGATCACGACGACGAAAATCAATATTTATAAGACAGAGTACACTGCAACAGTCAACGTTTGAGAGCAGAAGGTTAGATACAAATGAAGCCTTTGCGACATCACGTCGCAGATACAGCGGTTCAAGTCCTATAAGTTTGCAACGATCCTCGTATCTTGGGAGGTTCTGAACTTACGCTGGATAGACTCAATGCGTTGGATGCCATTTTGATAGTATGGGGACCTCACTACGGCTGCGAATTCCAATATTGGTCTAACTAGGGAGCAATATAAAGCTTTCAAACAGTGCACATTTGTGAGGTTTTTAATAACTCGAAATAGAAATCCAAGATTTTTAGACGCTTTTGAAGAAACATACGCTATTTGGTCCCTGAATGAGAGTTTACAGTCAAGCATTACTCCTAAGTCTTTCACGGTTTTGTCCTTCCGTAAGGTTGTGTCAAAGATTTTGTAATCGAAGTGAATAATTGATTGCTTGCGAGCAACACTTATAACAGAGCACTTAGAGGCAGGGACGGAAATCTTCGTTTTACTATCAGTTGCATCGATGCTCAGTAGGCAGCTTCGTCATTGATTCGTGTTTGTTTTGATCAGACGCTCGGCATTGCAGGCACGAACATCTCGCAGCATGCTGTCAAACTTCCATACCAAATTTACCGCTCGATCCTCAATAGCCGATTGATAATCGAGCGTAAAAAATGAATATCTGCCGGGGCTAAAATGAATATTTTGAATTGCGGTGGATTTGCACCGATAAATTATGATTATTTTACTTCATATACTAAACAGATGCATATATTTTAGGAATCTGACTTCAAAATGTTGAATCCATGCACCGCAGTATGAAATGATATTCATATTTTGAGATTTCAAATTGAATATCAATGTGCCAAGCTGAAGATTCATTTTGACACCGCACAAAACAACGCTGACACCGAGAGTCGACGCTTGCTGCTGTTTGTGCACATGCCGTCCTATTCATTCGCACATTCAAATTCGGGAAGGACTAGCAACTTGATTGTGTGTTGGATCTCAGCTGTTTGAGTGTAGTTGAAATGACTTTTTCTGTCCCTGCTTAGAGGCATTCAAAACCCGCATAAGAGGGTTAAATTTGTTTTGCAATGTGTTTAAATGCTTTTGCATATCTGCCTCTACGATGAAAATTCATGTTTTGTCTTAAGTCAGTTTTTATTATTATCTATCTATCTATATAAAAATTAGTTTACATTGCCTTTGAGGCAATATAACTCACGAACGGGCAAACCGATTTGCAAGATTTACTTACCAATCGAATCGTTTTGGTCTTCTGTGTTTATGTACCGCCATCGGGGGTGACATTGAGTCTAAGGGTGAGAATGGGTCATCGCTTTTACCGGCAGTCTGGAGGTCGTGGAGCAAAATAGTTCAAAAAGATCTCTTATATTTTAGTCTTCTTGCCCTCAGATACATTCAAACTATTCTACAAGCATTCCATGTAGTTGAAACAGTGACCAATCCTCACCCCCATTTGACCCATTGTAACCCTCGACGACGGTATATGAAAAAATAGAACATTTTGCTGGGAAAGTTGAAAAAATGTAAAACTGCTAAGTTTTCATGAATTCTGAAGAAAACCATCAAGCTCAAACTGAAATCGATCTAGCTAGAAAATTGATCCAAATTTGACTGAAATCAGATGAGCGTGCGAGCGAGCGTCATTCAATATGAGTGAATTTTTTAAAGATATAAACAAACAGAATTTAGAACCAATACATCAACAGTTTTCTACTTCTATGTCTGGTTGCCAAATGGTAACAAATTTATGAGTAATAATAGAAATTGCTTTGTATTTTAGAGTAATTATTCTTTCAATTTGGCGAATGTCTTAGACTGCCAACAATAGGTATTTTCCCCTATTTACCTTTTAAGACTTAATTACAATAGTTTATTCAATCATAACTCTTATACAGTTCATTTAATTGTTCTGATGTTGATGTATAAATTCGGGATACCTATTGTTCGGTGATGGAAAATCACGAGTAAGTTTTAGAAAGGGCGGAACACAAACTTTTTTTTCAGATTAAAAAAAATAAATTTCAAATATCTCGAAAACGGTAATACTTAGGAAGAAAATATATATTGATTTTTGATTTTTTTTCATTGTGAAATATAAAAATCACGGAAATGAAGTTGAAAAAAAAATCATTGTAAAATAATGTTTTTGACCAGTGTAATAATTTCTCCATAAAGCTTTTTTAGTCCCCTGCAATTCATTCTGAGACAGTTTTTAGTACAATAAACGGTTCCCAATAATTTTTTTAAATTAATTTGTTTGTATTTATAAATTACTCGAGGGTCGATTTTTTAAAATCAGTCTTTCTCCTACATCGAAAATATGTGACAAGTTTCAATCGAATCAACTATCATCAATTTGCTCCATGTGTCACTCTCGTCACTCTGCATGAAATCCGTCACGTAAACCAACTGCTCCTGGATTACATCTCATGGCTCTGATATTCATCCCATCAAAAACGAGGCAATGGAAAGGTATTTAATTTATTTCTCATATTTGTGATTTTATTCGGCAGTGAGCACGCATGTTTACAAAAAGAAGCCACGAAATTAGTGCCGTATTTCTTTGTTTCGCGATGGGGTGAAGATATGTTCAGTGAGATGGAGATCGACTGGCTTGAAAATGGATCCTCCAAAAGTGCATTTCGCATAGATTTTGGGGCAAAAAAAAATTGTAGAAATATTTGTAAGGCTGTATGAAGTGTAATAAATTTGTTTCGAAGTTGAAAATGCAGCGTCCCGCCAAACGCCGAAACGCGTCTGGTCACATTATCAATGGCTCATCATTCCAACTAGAACTTAGCTTGCTTTCAACTTATGTTCGATGCCCAGGGAGTCGAGAATGTTTCCCACCCGAAAACATCCTGCGCTGTACCAAGAATCGAACTCGCGATCTCCGGATTGGCAATCCTACGCATTTGCTCGCAAGGCTAATTAGAGACCCATAATTCTTTATGTAGGTGGATAATTAGAGCGGATGCGTGAGCTTTATCCCAGATAGTATCCCCAATCGGCCCAAATCATAGAAAAAACACGGGTCGTTGATTATTAACCTTCCGGGAATCCAATGGTCTTGGATCACTCGCACAATCTCGCCCCTTCTGCAGGCGACAAGCGTGCTTTTTTGCAGGTGTCGTAATTTTTAAGCGAAGTTGAAAACACAAAAGTTTCCAGTGAACACTTATTTCGCACTAAGTACCAGAAAGGCATAATTGGGTACTGAAAATTCTCTACATCCGAGAAATTCTAATCACTACAGCAAATTGATTCAATTTAACAAAACTTATCGCTGTAGGGTGATAAATAATGATTGAGATTTACAAAACACAACCGCAGAGAAACTTTTCATTCTCTAATGATAATTCATACAGAAAAGCTGTATGGAACGTATGATGACTGTAGTTCAATCGTTTCGATGGCATCGATAGCTGTTACATTGCCATACTCAAAAGCAATACAATATCATGGTATGAAATTCCGTAATAATGTACTGCGTGGAAGAAAAGAAGGTATGAAATTCATTTGGAAACGATAATTCTCAGAACCAATTTACTGCGCTTTTCCCAAGCAACAGTATTGAGGTTTATTATTTTCCCTGGAAGTCAATGTTTTGTTCGCTATATCATCGAACTTCCCAGATGTGGGAAAATATCAATAGGAAATTTTTAATTGGAATATCTGCGTAATGATGAGCATGAGCATAATGACCGTGCATTTCGTAGTGGCAACTCCGCGATGGACCAGAACAATTGCAATTGCACAGGGAACCAACGGATGAAGGCCTGGGATTAGCTCGCACATCTCAATGTGGTACACCTGCATAGTAATCTGACAGAAACTTTAAATTGGCCATGGGCGCCTCCATAGTCATAGTTGGTTTTCCCTCAACAAAAACATTCGGTCCGGGCAAAAACCGATATAGCGGAATTCGGGGCAAGTGTGCCACCTTAAGTTAGATGTTCTGTAACTTTTTAAAAAATGCCTGTTGAAACCCGGATATGCTTTCAATATAAATTTGAACATATATTTTCACTAATTATTAAGTCCCAGAAAAAATGTTTTGGGAGCACTGTGACATGTTTACAATAGCAAAATAATGTTGTACGGAGTTGCACCAGCTCAAAAGCACCCTGTAGATCGCTTTGTTAGTTAGTTAGTTAGTTAGTCGCAAAATCGGAGCTCAAGAGTAGTATGGAGCACCGTTGATATCCTGGTAATACAATGACATGTTCGTGATAGGAGAGTGATGTCTCGCTATTCCAAATCCAATATGGCTCTGACCCCGTAGAAGATTGTTGATTATACAGGCAACCAAGATCAGAACTCAAGGATAATTTGGAGTGTTCATTAAGCGTTGATGTTCTGGGAATATTGAAATTTGTTAATAATCATGTTATTTTGTCCCAAGGAGCTGCTTCCACTACAAATTACAGCCGATACCCCAAAAACGCTCTGCCGCTTCCATTCTGGCCGATATTTAACTTTTTTGGGACGTGAATCGCTGGTATTTAAGCACCATCCACTTCACGTTTTTGACAGTTTCACTATGGAGAAAATTAAACGAAATAGAAATAATCAAAACTTTATCTTTTGAGTTTTGACAAATTTTTGATTTTTTAACAAATGTTTAGACCAGCCATGTTGTATGCTGTACCAATATGAAATAGTTGCTGCAATAGCAGAAAAAAGGCACTTCAGAAGATTCAAAAATTTTGAAAATAATTCTGAAGTTCCCTCCTTGATATATGTAGTACCAATGAACTTCATAGAATTCCTAATTTCAGGACTCTGCCACAGATGTCCACAAAAATATTACCAATTTTAGACAAAAGTCGTTGCAATCTTGTAATTCCTACACGCTTCAATTCAACCAGTGAAAAAAACTAATTAGATAGGTAATTGGCAAATGAGAAAAAAAAACAGATCAAATCAGCGATGATGATGCCTTTCTCGTGCATTATAAAATATATTGTAAAAACTATTAGAAAGTCGAAAAAGCACTTTAGGGAGATATATCCCATTATTTCCAACAGTTCACATGTGTTTGCACGTCCTGAAAAAAAAAAGATCTTGATTTTTTGGGAAAAACAATCTTTTTTCACTTAGTCGAGTCAAGTACGAGACACTGAAGACGACCACACAGTTGTGGTCGAAATACGTATCTGTAAAGATATCGAAATAATTGGTGGAATTAAATGGAGGTTACTTAACTCGTCTTAGACGGTTGAATACATTCCACTAAAAAAAACTTAAAATATTTTTCTGAATCATTTTTTAATTGGTACGAAGTGCAATGTCCGATGAATTTCAAGTAACAAACAATGGGACCACACTTCATGACGAATGTAACTTGTTGCGAAGTAATCGGCATTGCCGAGTTCCAAAAAGTGTGTCTACAAAGTTTTAAAAAATACACACGCACAAATATAAAGGTTCGATATTGGAGTGATGTTATGGTCTTTCGGTCTTTCGTTGTACGAGAATGGCAATACGAGAATGAACATAGGGGTGGCACTTTTGCACTTGGCACTTTTTGATCAACAATTTACAAAATTTGTCTTTTTTCGTGAATTAAAAAATGTTTTATTACTGAATAACTACTAGAAACAGTTACTCTTTTATTAAGATTCTCACTACATTGTACTCTTACTCAATATTTTGTTTCTATGTATATAATCTGACCGCTTATTCAAATTAGTTGGAATATTATAAAATTGCACTCAATTTGATTAAAAGGGAAAATTTGACTATCCTATATAAAATTCCGTACACTAGTTAGGTAATACGATCGAAACTATCCGTGTATCTATTGGGTCGTTTAATAGTTATGTTACTGAATAAATGCCGGATGGCTTACTTGCCCCAAACTTCGCTACAGGTTTTTTTTTTCTAGCGGACGTGGGAGCCAAATAGGAGAGAACAGTGCATAAAGCACCCACGGGGCAAAATGGTCTTACGCATACAATCCCTCATAAAACCTTTTGTAGAACATTTATGAACGAATATTATCATTGCAATTCAATATTAGTTTTTCATTGTTGAGCTGCAATGGAAAAAATAGCAAAATATCTTCATTTTCACCTCGCTTTAACGATTTACGATTCTTTCACCTCTCACTCGTAAGATTGTCGTTCAATCCGTTAAAACAAAACAAACAACCATGCGTTCACCATTATTTTACATGCAATCGAGTCATTTTACACCACCATTCGAGCGTTTTGCCCCAGGCCAAATTTTAGAACATATTTTAAAGTAATTAAAACCTTGCTGTTTTGAACTAGAGATTATTGTGAAATGTAGCTATTTTTGTAAATATAAAATGGTTAGGAATTCTTGTTTAGCCTTTTTTAAGAAATTTTTTTTTAAGAAATCGTTGACAATATTTTTAACGTAAATAATCATTAAATTCATTAACAATGAACGTATTTTCGGTTTGTTTTAAAACAACATTGCGCATTTATGAACTATATTGGTGAAATCATCGAAAAAGCTTCAGGGGTGTATTTTGAACTGTTCTTCCCTACACAAGCTAGGAATATGAAAAAGTTGTTGGAGAAAAAAATGTGTGATGCGAACGGGTTTTCGATCTCATTAGTAAGAACTTTTGTCGGAATCTAATCAAGGGAAATAAACATTGTCCGTCATGGATAATGATTGTACTGCACACTAACGAGACATGTGCCTTGTTTGGAATGTGCCTTGTTTTTAACCGATCGCAAATTCCAGAGCGTCTTTTTTGCCTTTCTCGTATACGTAAAGGCTATATGTTCGCACAAAAAACAAACTTTTCATAGGAAGTACGGAGACTTATTGTGTTATATACCGATCGACTCAGCTCGATGAGTTGAGATGATGTCTGTGTGTATGTGCGCAAGAAGTCTTGCTATTTGCTCGCAACCAGTTGCATTCGGCGTGGAATCCTGTCCCATTGCTTTCTATTGAAAACTGAGCTGACCGGCTCAGAAGCCATGGTCAAAATACATTTTTACGCAAAAAAATCATGGAAAATCTCGCCAACTTTTCAAGCAGTTTCCATTAACTGATTTGCTTGCAACAAATTGCTTTTGGCGGGGAATCCTGTCCGATTGTTTCCCATTGAAAAATGGGACTCTGGGCTCGGAAGTTTTGGCTAAATAATATACTTTTTTTACTTTTTTTATTCGCTTAGCATTAAAAAAATCACTTATTTTTTAAACACTTAGTCTTAACCTGTTTACTCACAACAAGTTGTATAGGACAGGGAATCCTGTTTCATTATTTCCTATTGGAAATGGGCCATACTGCCCCTAACCCAGGCCTATGCTAAGAGCTCATGTTTAGCGTAGCCAACACCAACACCAACGCCGAGCAACGTACATCAAATCTAAAAAAGCTTAACATCATAAAACATCTAAATTCAGCTTTCTTCAATATGCAACTTGAATCGGGAATATTCATTAAATATGACTAATAAGTTTAATTGATTCAAAACTTATCTACATGAACAACAATTTGTCTTTTATTTCACCGTGAAAAGCTTGAGCAGAATTTAAAAATAAATCCTGCTCCTTTATTGTTGTGGATATTTTTAATTATCAAGCTACAATCATTGGTGTTGTTAACGATAGTTGACATCTCATGCAACTGACAGCGGTCTATCTACACACTGTGCCCGGGACATGGTGGCTATTTTCAGGCTAAGGGAGTTAGATAGGGATGTCTATAGCCTGCGCTAACCGCGAGTCGGTCACATCTGTATATGGACGCCATATACAGATGTGCCCAACTTGCGGTTAGCGGCAGCATATCAGACTGTGAGTGTGCGGTTTGAGTATAATGTCTTCAGCGTGTGTTAATAGATTCACACATCAGGGGGCAGCAGGGACTTTGTCCAAGGGCTTGACGACTCCTCCCCATGGCCACTGCGAGTTAGACCGGGACCATCGTCCCTAACCCCTAATCCCAAGGCGTCAAGCGACCCGTGCCGAGGGGATGCATGGCCAGGGGGGTGAAATATTTAATAAGCTAGGCCTTTAACGGAGCCTGTGGGGTACCTGGGCATCCTCCACAGTAATTGTCCCTTACCGCGTCATGCTAGGCTCTGGCGTGGTGGACCTCTTTTCCCGAGCAACTCGTGGGACCAAAATGGAAAACCAAGTCAATTCTTCAATTAGTGGTAGTAGTGTAGGCGACAACCCCTTCGCAAGAGGTGGGTTGTTCAGGTCTCCGTCTAGGAGGCCAGAGGCAATAGTCGGCAGCTCAGTGCGCAGCGCCAGCGTGGGTCACTCAACCTTCCTCTCGGCTAGAAAAACGCCGGTAGGGGTTATTGACGGCCCATGGCTTGTGGAGGCGAAGAACCGCAAACGCGATGGGCTTTCGGCATTCAAGGTGGCGACGGAACAGCTGGACGCCATCATCGACTTTGCGTCATCGAAGCATAATATTAGCAAGGACCTCAAGAGGAGCTTGCAGAAACCTCGAAAGTCGATGCTGGACGCCAAGCTGGAGAGGGCGGTCGGGACGGCCAAGTGTAAACCCGTGAAATCGATGGAGTCGAGGTCTACCCAGACTGAGGCCCAAGGATTCGCGGACTCGGGCAAGGTCGAATCGACCGAAGGCGTGCCAGCAAAGACGGTGGTGCCAAAGTCTACCCAGACTGAGGCTCAAGTATTTGCGGGTACGTCGGGGGTGACTGCTCCAACGGAGCAGACACAAAAACGGGGGAGACAGTCTCCAGGGGATGAGCTCCCTGGGGCCGCTCCAAAACGCGGAGGGTTACTACCCCGAACAAGGGTAGTGGGGCTGGGAAGCTGAACCCCGGTCAGGTTCCTCCAAAACCGGGGGAGGAAGGACCTGGAATGGTCCGTCCACTCAGGAAAGACGGTGGTAAGGGGTTACGGCAGGCTGAAAGTTCTCAGCCGCACCAGACCAGGGAAATAGAGGGGGATGACGCCTCCTGGACCCTGGTCAAGAACAAGAGGAAACCGGAGACGTCAAGGGCCGAAAAGAAGGCACAGGCGAATGAGGGTAGCAAGAAGTCTAGGGTAGGCGCCAATCGCTCCAGGGGCGATGCCCTAGTCATCACGGCGGACGAGGCTAAGTACTCGGATGTTTTGAAGGCGATGAGGAGTGACGTCAAGCTCGGTGAACTCGGCGCCGACGTACGTCGAATAAGACGTACCCGCATGGGCGAGATGATCCTCGAGCTGAAGCGGGGCGTCTCGCAAAAGGGCGCCGCCTACAAGAAGTTGGCGGAGGAGGTCCTAGGTGGTTTGCTAAATCACAAGACACGTATGGAAGACCAACGGAGAATAGTTTACGATCTAGAAAATTTCAAAGTCATTGAAAGTTCAAAGCATTGATTTTGATTAAAACAAATTAAGATTTCATGAAGCCACTTGGCGACGTACATGAGACTACCAGTTGAGCAATGATATAACGAAATCTGAGAGAAATGGAGAAATATTCAATGCTGTACTGTTCGGAAAGCCAAATATATTATCTAGAAATGTATCTTGGAATGTACTGACTTAGTAGCCATAGCGGGATTACCTGTAGGAGTAGATTTGAAAAGTCAATAAGGTTGCCGGAAGCTATTCGGAAGAAACGCGAAACTAAAAGTTGGATTAAATGTACGGATTTGGATTGGTTTTGGAATGGATTTAAATTAGATTTGGATTGGCTTTGTATTGGATTTGGATTGGATTTGGTTTGGATTGGAATTGGATTTGGAATTGGATTGGATTTGGATTTGGATTGGATTAGCATGGATTTTCTTATCTTCACACTTAAATCATTTCACAGATTTCGGTGAATTTTGCTTCAATTCACCGAAATCTCAACAGCAGATTTGTTCGGTAATTATTTCACCGATTTTCTGCGGTATTTTCCTTTGTTCAACTGTCAAAACCACCAAAAAATCTGTAAAATTATTACCGAACAGTTCTGCTGTTGACATTTCGGTGAAATTTCACAGAAATCTGCGATTTATTTTAAGTGTGTTTATTAGGTTGTTCTTAAATCTTATTAGTAATGAAGCTCAACACCGCTTAGTTTTGGATTTCATTTTGGGTAAGATTTGGAATGTTTTTTTGGAAGAAATTGTCATTGGCTTCGTAAATTTGTTGTTCTCTAATCATCCATCGAAAGTATGAATCACGTTTTATCTTTCGCGACCCACAGTTTGGGAGCCCACACTCTGAATTATTGTTCTGGTATTAAAACCATCATGGTGAGTCAAGTTTATTTTGGTGTGCAGTTTTCAATAGAGTTAACCGGTTGCTCAATTGCAACCGATGTTCACCTTCGTCTCATTTAAATAAGCCAGGAGAAAAACAAGCATTGCATCCTATGCTAGAAGATTTTTTTTGCGTTTTTAATGAGAGAAGAAGGGAAATGTGGGGTTTGAGTAAAATGCCTTCAGCGTGTGTTGATAGATTTACACATCAGCGTGTCAATCGGCGAGCAGCAAGCCATGACTTTGCCTCTTTGTCAGACCTCCGTGGCGTGCACACGCATCTACGGAGAGTCGCTGTTATAGCTTCGTTCCGGTCATTTAGGGTCACACAGCGGGCTCAGCAGTTATGGCCAGAATTCACTTTTTACATGCAAAATGCGCTTCAAAAACTCACTCATTTTACGGGCATTTATCCCTAACCAATTAATTGCAACAAGTTGCATTTGACGATGCTACCGAATTACCATAAAAGTTATAGCTACAATATAAAGTATTAAAAACAAACTCATTTTTGATCACGTTCAAAAAGAAATCTGAGTTTCTAAGCCGCCTAGCCGATAGCAGTTCTATTCTGCTTTCACGAATTTTTCATGAATATTAAAAAATTTGAATTCGTAGCTAGTGAAGTCTCAATAGAATATCAAGTGTCATCGACAAATACTGATTACAATTTTTCTCAAGTCACGCTTCTTTGGCAAGGAAATATTCCATCAAGGAGAGGCGGAGCAACTTCAATGTTCATAGAAAGGAGCGTTTTTCAAATGCATTTATTTATCTTAAAATTTTCGATAATTTTTTTTCATAACTCATGTTTAATTTGATTTCCATAGACATAATTAAAACCTTGACATTTAAAAATCGTTAGCTGGTATGATGGAATTTTTAAACCCTTTGACTAATTGCACATACATGGGTGTAAGCGATGCATAGTCGACTTTCTGGAAACAAATGGGTGTGTGAGTTAGGAAATGACGAGCTCTGCTTTAATTAGAACAATTCAAAGTATCAAGTCGCCCAGTTAGTTTCCGGCGTAACCAACTTCTATCTACCATTAGCTTCTCATACGCAACCGCAAATAGGATTTGAGCTAACTTTGTCTAACTAACTTTGTCTTTGTTATCTCCAAATGAATAAATTTCATCAATAATGGGCGTATGTGGTTCTACTCTTTTACTATTATCCGATGATAATTAAGAAAACCTAAATAATAATTCAGTTTGTCAAAAATGCTTCCTACATACGTTTAAACATCATTGGTTTTCTAAAAGGTGATGTCTGTTCAGATTACGAGATGTTACACGAAAAGTTTGACACCAAGAGACGTCTTATCATAGCTTTATACTGATAAAGCTTGTAGTCAGAATAGGCTCTTAAAATAGTGTTAGCTTCATTCTCAAAATTTTGAAGATACTTTGATTTTTTTTAGATTTTGTTACATGTGTACTTTAAATAGTTCACTATTTTTGGTTTCTATTCATTCAAAAATGGACGCCTTCAGGCTTCTGATTGATTACTTGTTTACAATTTAACTTCAAATAAATTTATTTTCAATTCTTTGCATTGAAACTGCCATCATTCCATGAACGAGTATGTACAAGATTCAGTGATGACTCGATTTTTAACATGTTCAAATTTTACCTGCCCCTGATTTCGTCTACACCCGATTCCATGACAGTTTTGATATCTCGGGTACTTATTCAAAAGGACGTATGTGATTTTGTAAACAAAGATTGAAACGTCGATTTCTCCAATCAGATAGCACTCCCACGCTAACCAACACCACCAACAGGTAGCCAAAACCTGCCTCTACCTGTTTGTGGTGATATTTTGCGTGGGAGTACTATCAGATTGGACAAATCGACGTTTCAATCTTTGTTTACAAAATCACATACGTCCTTTTGAATAAGTACCCGAGATGATTTTTTCACGATCCAATTTTGACACATTTTTGGAAGTCTATAATACGACAGTCAAAAACCATTATTTGTTTTATATTTGTGCTATTTTGACCGCTCTAAAGATTTTTTCTCGATACATTTTATATAATGAGCGAGAAAGGCATCATCACCGCTAGGTGGATTAATTTGGGTTTTTCCTCTAAGAATTAAAACCCAAATTTCCTCTGGTTTGAGTCAGATGCTTATGTTACACAGTTGATTCGTTTAAATCTTATTATGGGAAAACACAGTACCAAGTTTTACGCGAAAGAAATGGTTTCGAAAGGGTTAAAAACTATGGATCATGTCTTTAGCTGCTAAAAACCGGTTCTTGATGGGCCGCGAATGGTGGCAAGGTCAAACATTGAATGAAAACAAATCATGCAACATTCCGTTTCGCATCATATAGAGAAGAAATAATGACCTCAGCCACATCCGGATCTGTTGTAATTCCCCGAAATTATCAACAGTTAGTAAGTACTGACCTTTTTGGAACGCGAGGGAGACTTAGTAAAACTTCCAAACCAGAAGATTGCTACACAAATCAGTTTTGTCTTCCAATTTTACAATTTGTTAACGGTGAGCGTGCATCATCAAAATTATTGATAATAAAAAAAAATGATGTAAGTGAGCTGCCATCATCTGTGAGCAAATAGATCTGATTACACATGTTTTGATATAAAAATGAAACAATGCATTACACACATATCATCATCACATAAGTTCCGTGTTTTATTCAGTTGATTGCCAGAACAGGTGCTCAACTTCAACCCCAAATTGATCGTTCTCTGCCTCGTTCAAAATAGCCATAGCCACAACAGCAGCGTAGTGATAACCGTTGATGACATTACATTCTGCGTCCGAAGTCCATCTTTTTTATTTTGCGCCGAGCAGAGCGCAACACAAACGCGGATGCCATCTCCGAGAGAAGTATGCACCAAGAGAAAAAAAATACCAGCATCACGTTGCACACAGAACCGGCTTCTGAACTACAGGGTGAAGGAGGGGTTCCGACCGTGTGGGCCGGTCTTGTTATGTCGATTCATCTTGTCCCGTTCGCATCAACTCAATTCCTTTAGTCGAAAGTCGCGTGGATTCAAAGTCCATTCAGTCGGCACAATGAAGCATAGTGACCGGTTGGATGCTGGATAGATATCGAAATCTGGATCGATTTAGATAGTTTCAATTTATTGATGTAAATCTTTTGATTTTTCAACTATTGCAAAATGACTATCGCAAATTTAAGTTAGGATTCTATAGACACTTAGAGCACAGTCCCTTAGTTACGTGCCTTTTCTTAAACTGTTGTGAAAACATTCATGATAAGCGTGCTAAAAACCTTTCTCCATGATTATATACAACGCGTTCAAATAACAATTACCACGTATATATGGTTACGCCTGAAGACTTTAAGGCCTTCAAGAGAATAAAACACACCAGCATCAAATTTACGCAAATTTCCGAATATTGACTAAAAAAATGTATTCTCCGGCTGCTGTTTGAAGGCCCGCCACTATTTGGTACCGTGGCGGACAGCTTCACGTTTACGATCAGACACACTATCAACCAACTATGCATATTAAAACACGCAAAAACGAATTAGAGGCACGGTCGCAACAATATTGAGGCTGCATAAAAACAATCTTCTTTCGCAGTCGCAACAACTCTTCTATAAATATCCATTCACGATACGTTTTGACCCACAAATCGGAGCGCGTTTCATTCGATGCACCAAGAAGGCGCGTCTTTGCCTTCCACAAAACACATAGCATTGGCGTAGGTCGTGTTTCCTAAATCATTGTTCAATCCAAGCTTATATAAGCTATTTTATGTTGGTTTAATCGAAAGAAAACACGATATCTGGTATGATACACATCCAAGCTGAACGCGATTTTTGTCTGCTCTAGAATGTGATCAAGCCCGCAACTGCCTAGTTCAAGTTATATTTCAAATATTCTAAACTCACAATAATTTGTTCAAAACAAAAATAAAAATAAATCAGCGCATATTATTCTGATATTTCTCACTACACTGGATAACAGGTGACCTTCACGGTTGACCATCACTAATAATAGTTTTCGACCATTTTATAGGCAGACATGTTTGAGAAGATCTGCTGCACGCATCACTGTTTATTAATAATCACCTTCTATTTTCCTAAAACACAGCAATGATCATAGATTTCTTCTCACAAACAGGTTACAATAGCTAGTGATCAACAGTAATTAACCAAGAACAGTATCAACGATCGGAACGACTGAAACGACGACGAGTGGATCACTGCTCACCGCCAATTATTCGGCCAAACTCTAAAAAAGCCGGTGGACTGATGGAGAACCGTCCGTGAACTAACCGATGCGGCGTTCAGAAATGTACATATAAACACGCGTCTAGTGCGGTTTCTTCGATAGCGAGCGAAGTGAACAACATTCTGCTTGGGCGTTTATCATCATCGCCGTACAGTTGTGTATGAGCTCGATCGTGAGTTGCTCATAACCTGCAGTTCAACGAATTAATGCGCTGGGAAATGGCACGTGCTGAAGCAAAATAATAACAGTTTGTTTGCTCGGTGCAGTGCGTGTTTTGTCGTAGAAATTGTAGTTGTTTTCTATGTATGTATATACTAAATGTATACTTTATTAGGAAAAGAGGAATAGTTATACCTCATGAGACCTGATAGTATTCACAATCGCTTTGATCATACTGCCGACTAAACAAATTTAAATATTTTCCTAAGATATTAAACGCGATGACGGTTTCCAAATTATTGAGGAAATTAATATTCAAAATCGATCATCGAGTATGACTCAAAAGCGTAACACGTGATCGTCAAGTATGCTCCACGTAAGTCTCGTTAGTATGTCGATCATAGAACTCCACTGAGTGTTCCAGATCAGTCGAGAATTCGATAGATTGTAGGTCTTGGCTATCTGAGTGTTAAGAAAATTATTTTAAGCTTAGTGGAATGTCTTCACTTGTCATAAGACGATTTCGTACAATCCCATTTAATTCCACCATTCGATTGTACCTTGACAGATGCGTATTTCGACCTCAACAGTATGGCCGTCTTCAGTGTTTCTTTCTGACTTGACTTGGCTCAAGGCTAAATAGTCCATCCATGAAAAAAAGCGGACGTCTAGAGTGTGTCGGACTTGTATGTAGAATGTCGGACATCAATTCAATGAAAATGATTCATTGTAGTGGCAATAATAATAACAGTTGCGTTGAAATTTCTAGCATTTGGGCAGGTATCCGAATAGAGATATTTAGCTATACATATTATGCTGGCCCATCGACGTTCTGAGACATGTGTTATTGATTTTAGAAGCCATTAATCCCGGATCTAAGAAGAATAACCATGGATGAAATAGTAAAGACCTCCAAAATATGCGGATCGCTTGCGGAGGGCACGTAGCCAGAATGTCGGACAATAACCCGGTGGAAATGGTTCTCGACAACGATCCGACGGGCACAAAAAGAGGAGTTGCGCAGCGAGCAAGGTGGATCGATCAGGTTGAAGACGATTTGCGGACCCTCCACAGACACGCAGTCTTGGCGACGTGCAGTCATGGACCGAGTTGAATGGAGAAGACTTTCATTCACTACACATGTTACTGAGAAATAATAATAATAAAGAACATAGTATCCGACAGTTCGACGAAGATGTTGTTTAAAGGATTTTACTGCTGCCTCGCACAGCCCACTACAATTTGAACTGCGGGCGGTATAAACTTGAAGGTGGTTCCTTGGTCAGTACAGCTGTTGATTATTTCTCTCTGATGTTGTTGCAAATGGAACTGCTGGGTAGCTTCCCTTCAGTCCTCTTACAGTTTTCGTGAAGTTTCGAGCGTTGTCATACTCTATGAGAGCAGATTTACCTCGACGATCAATGAACCGTTGAAACAATGCTATAAACGCGTAGAGAAATCAAAGACGAGCTCAACGTAAACCAGATTTGTGCTTGTTTGTGCCTAACCGTGGTAAGGCGCGCTTCTGCCACATGGAATCGGCGGAAGGGACCACCTTTGATGATATGCTTTCTGGAGGATGATGATTCGACCAAAAAACAGTGCATCGTGAGGCCATTTCGGAAAAAAATATCGAAATACGTCATCCAGCGGCTGCCACTGTAACCCTAGCATCTTAAATAACTTACTTTACTTATGGATCCTGTACACCTCCGGTGGTGCAAAGGGCCGACTTGAAAGATCTCCATCCTGAGCGTTGCCCGGCTATCGCTTTAACCTGTTGCCAGGTTAGATTTCGGTCGACTTCTTTTATTTCTTTATTGAGGCTTCGCCGCCATGAGCCTCTGGGTCTGCCTCTGCTGCGATGTCCTGCTGGGTTCCAGTCTAATGCTTGTTTACAGATTTCGTTTCCGCCCCTACGTAGAGTGTGGCCGACCCAGTCCCACTTCCGATCCCGAATTTCTGTTGCTATCGGCCTCTGGTGACAATGACGATGGAGCTCGTTGTTTGAGATCCAGTTGTGAGGCCACCAGGCCCGAATTATATACCGCAGGCATCTGTTAATGAACACCTGCAGCCGTTGAGTGTTCTCCACTGATACACACCATGTTTCACTAGCGTATAACAGCACAGATTTCACGTTAGAGTTGAAAATTCGTATTTTGGTGCGTTCACTTATCTGCCTGTTTTTCCAGATATTTCATTTTTTGCTTTCTTGATCCGTGCGCCATGTCGATCTTGGTACCGCCGTCTGACGCCATTTGGCTACCAAGATATTGGAAGCTTTCAACATTCTCCACTGGTTGCCCGGCTACTGTGAAACTGGAAGGAGTCACCGTGTTTACATCCAACGATTTGGTTTTGCTGACGTTGATGACTAAACCTGCCGAAGAGGAGCGCTCGGCAAGGTCGTTGAGCTTTTTCTGCATATCAGAGCGCCGTTGCGCGAGGAGTGCAACATCATCCGCCAATTCGAAGTCATTTAGGTGCTCCATGGTTATAGGCTGCCATAACAGCCCGCGGTTTGGTTCACGGTCAATCGCATCTACCAGAATCTCGTCGATTACGATGAGCCACGACCCGGATAGGGTCGGACAAGACCCCATTGTGCAGCACTCTACACGAGAAGGCCTCGTACTGTGCTTCGATGAGGCCGATGATTTTCTCAGGAACTCCCTTGCGTCTCAGGGCGCCCCACATATTCTCGTGATTGAGACGGTCGAAAGCTTTTTCGTAGTCAATGAATACCAAGTAAAGGGACTCTTGGAATTCGTTGACCTGCTCCAGAATGATACGGAGCGTGACAATATGGTCCACACAGGATCTTCCGGCACGGAATCCGGCTTGCTGCCGCCGGAGAGTCGCATCGATCTTCCGGGCTAGGATAATTTTGCACAGAACTTTGAGAACGGTACACAGCAACATAATGCCTCGCCAGTTATCGCATACAGTCAGGTCACCCTTTTTGGGCACCTTCACTAAGATACCTTGCATCCAGTCGACCGGGAAAGTAGCGGTGTCCCAGATATTACGAAATAAACGATGCAGTAGTTGAGCGGATGTCATGGGGTCAGCTTTGAGCATCTCGGCTGATATGCGATCGACCCCTGGGGCTTTATTCGATTTCATGCTTTGGATGGCTGTTTGAATCTCTAGCAGTGATGGAGCTTCGGTATTGACGCGTGTTATACTTCGGATACTGGGCAGATCATGCCGAGGTGGTGATGGCCTGGCTGGCACTTGAAAAAGTTGTTCGAAGTGCTCGAACCAGCGTTTCCGCTGGTCAGTTGGGTCGGTCAATAACTGATCATTCGCGTCTTTCACAGGCATCGTTGCATTCATCTTCGCCCCACTTAAGCGTCGTGAGATATCGTAGAGGAGGCGAATGTCCCCGGTTGCGGCGGCTCTCCCTCCTTCGTCGGCCAGAGAGTCTGCCCACGCTCGCTTGTCCCGTCGACATGAGCGTTTTACTTCCTTCTCAAGAGCCGCGTATCGTTGACGGGCTAAGACTTTGGTTCCTCTGGTTTTCGATCGCTCTATCGCGGCTTTGGCTTCTCTTCGCTCCTCTATCTTTCGCCAGGTCTTATCGGTGATCCATTGTTTTCTCTGGGTGCGTAGTTCGCCCAGATTATTCTCGCTGGTGGTGATGAAGGCATTCTTGATGGCGGTCCATTGGTCTTCCACGCTGCCACCTTCCGGAATATCTGCAGCACGCGTCTCCAGTTCTTCAACGAAGGACCGTTTCACCGTGGCATCTTCCAGTCGGCGTGTGTTGAATCGTCGTCCAACTCTTTCCTCCTGCCGACGAATCTGCGCAACGCGTAGGCGTATTTCGCCGATGAGGAGGTGGTGATCAGACGCGATATCGTCACTACGTTTATTCCGTACATCAAGAAGGCTCCGTTTCCATTTTCGGCTGATGCAGATGTGGTCGATTTGATTTTCTGTAAAGCCGTCACGGGAGACCCACGTGACCTTGTGAACCGGTCGATGAGGGAAGAGCGATCCCCCGATCACCATGTCGTTATTACCACAAAATTCTGCGAACAGCTCTCCGTTTTCGCTCATTTCTCCGAGACCATGGCGTCCCATAATGCGCTCATGGCTCGAGTTGTCAGATCCGATCTTCGCATTGAAGTCGCCCAAACAGATCTTGATATCACCCTTCGGAATTCTATCTACGACGGCATTGAGTTGACTGTAGAAGTTCTCTTTGTCTTGCAGATCGGCAGCATCGGTTGGCGCATAACATTGGATTATAATAAGGTTTCGGACCCGTGTTCTAAATCTGGCAACGATTATCCTTTCACTTATAGGTTCCCACTTCATAAGCGCAGAGTGTACCTGAGCGCTTAGTAGGAAGCCAGCTCCGCGATGGCGAGGAGCGTGTTCACCTCGTAAACCAGAGTATAGCAGAACTTGTCCCGACGGCGTTCTGTGTTCTCCAAAGTTTGGCCAACGGACTTCACTCAGTCCCAGGATATCAAGCTTCATGCGGCGTGCTCATTGGCAAGTTGTGCCAATTTACCCTGCTGGGCTAGGGTTAAAACGTTCCATGTTCCTATTCGTGTCCGTTGTTTCGCGCTAAGAGTCGTCGCCGTAAAATCAGTCCGTATTCTTTCATTATCGGATTCTCGAACAAATTGATGTTTCGGGAACAGTAGGTTGTTGGCCCAAGGTTCCCTATCCACCGGGATGGGGCTGCCATCTTAGGTATAGCTTCCGGGGAATAGCATTTCATAATCAGCCGCTGGATGCCAGAACAGACGCTGTTGGAGCCGCATCTCCTTGGTGAACAGACGCTCGATCAGTCGGGTCAAATTTGTTTAAAGTCCCACCCAACACCAGGACTAGGCTAGTGCGCTTTGAGCGGCACACGGTCGCTTTGATAGGGCCTGCTTGGGGACACAAGCAGCTTTTTATAGAAGTTCAACAGAGCCCACTGTCGAACCCCACCACATCCTAGGCAGACCCCACAGGACGCACACTCTCACTCTAGCTGATGTCAGAAGGACAACAGTGCCCAGGCTACACGACCAGCTAAGTACGCAACCCTTAACTGGCGTGGAAGTTAAGACCCGTGGAAGCGTGAGTATTGGAACTTGTGAGGACCAGAGCTATGTTAGGCGCCCCTTCCCGGATGTCAACTCACCATTTCGCAGCCCCCATCTTAAATAAGACAGATGGAAAATCTAACGATAGGGAGGATTGTTGTTATCCCGACAGACTGCATTAACTGTAAACGCTTTTGGCAGAGTTCTTCAGCTTTGCCCTAATTGTCGACACCAGTTAAAATGTTTTGCAGATTAAGCTTTCGCTACGCGCAAAAAAAATATTGCGGTCGAAACTACCATTCCGAGGGTTAATTTAAGAATATGCACCGACGATTTTCAACAGACAACAAACTCGTTTGATTTTACCATGCGTGACTGTGGTCGTGGTGGAATGTTGTTACATGAACTGAATCAGTGGTGAATTTGTGGTTGTTTTAAAAACATGGCGTAGTCTACAAAATAGTAATTGTTACCATGGAATTTTTTTCTGTGTAGAAATAGTTAAGTGAAAGGAAATTCATGTGAACCGTCCTTTGGCGACTGCTTTAGGCGACGTTTGCAGGCGACGTTTGAGTGCGAGAAATCTTCGACTGGCTTTTGTTCTACACGCAAAAAAAATGTTGCGGTCGAAACTACCATTCCGAGGGTTATTTTAAGAATATGCACCGACGATTTTCAGCAGACAACAAACCCGTTCGAGTTTACCACGCGCGTAGTAAAAATCAACTGTGGCCCTTGCGGAATGTTGTCACATGAACTGAAACAGTGGTGAATTTCTCTGAAACCATGGTTGATTGTAATTGAAATTTCATGGTTGTTTTAAAAACAGAGCGTAGTCTACAAAATAGTAATTTTTACCCTCTCGGTGACGAGCCAGCCTCGGGCTGAAAGTCTCCTTAATAAAGACACAAAAAAAAATTACTACGGAATTTATATCTGTGTATGAATTACCTAACCGATCAAGGATGAATTGACTTTTGAACAGTGTCACTACAAAGCGAACAGGCTTGTCGCGAAAGACAGTGACAGCGAAATGTTTTTAACATGTGCTTTCCTTCACTAAATGGGCGCTGTTGGTCCAGAAGGGTTCGATTTGCCAAAAGCGAGACAGTTGTTCGTCGAGGGATATCACAGAAGTAATGTGAACTTTGTACATAGTATGGTCAGGTGTCTGATTGTTCCCAACCATTCTGGACTGGTTTTCAGGGCCTAGTTTCATAAAACCTTCGTGCAAAAAGTCAGACTACATTTCCATACCGATGAGGATGTTGATGGGTCCAGACTCCAGATAATAGAACTGAGGATCGGAAAGGTGTGATTCGATGGGATATTCCATGGAGAGTATTGATCGATCTGACAGGAAGCTCCCGTGAAATCTTTTTCAGGGGATCGTGTATCAGCGACAAAGTTCAAGCAGCTAGTTCCATGCGAACGAGAACAGCATGCTAGTAAACGATGCAGTAGTTACCTACGCCTTCCATCACGTGCTGGGACCTTTACTGTTTATCCTGTCTATTAATGCCTTGACCAACTGCCTTTCCTCTGCGAAGCTCCTGTACGCTGAGGACCTCAAAATTCTGAGTGTAACACACTCTTTGCTGGATTGTGTTGCTCTATAAACTGATATTGACGTACTCCGCCGTTGGTGTGATGAGAACGGAATGAGCGCGAATGCTGCGAAATGTAACGTAATCACCTTCTGCCGAATCGTATCCCCAATAAAGTTCTATAGCTATACTTTTCCGATACCGCAATAGAATCTTCTTCTTCTTCTTCTTCTTCCTCTTCTTCTTCAATGGCTCTACATTCCAACTGGAACTTGACCTTCTTTTCAACTTAGTGTTCTATTAGCATTTCCTCAGTTATTAAATCTAATCCTACGCCTTCGCTCACAAGGCTACTGGAGACCCCTGGAGTATTTTAGAATATGCTGCTCCTATTTGTACGCCGTGCCATACGACCCAAGTGATTCGCATTAAACGAGTTCAAAAATAATTCATCCGTTTCGCTCTTCGGCACCTACCGTGGAACGATCCAATGCACTTACCTATAGACCCCAATGTCAGCTAATCGATCTGGAACTACCCTCATCTAGACGACTCAACTTCAGAAGCCATTGTAGTGTATAATATCATGAAGAGTAACATAGACTGTCCAGACTTGCTCGTGGATGTACAGTTGAGCATATCTAACCATACACAGAAAAAAATAATGAAAAGGCAAGAGCTATGGGGATTATTGTTTCCGTACGTTGTTCGGTGGGCTGGGGCAGCTAGTAAATTACCGTGACGCAGACTAGTTCTGTTTATTATCTCACCAAACAACAGGACTTTGGCCAGTGTTTAACCGTGACGCAGACTAGTTCTGTTTATTATCTCACCAAACACCAGGACTTTAGCCAGTGCGGTACACGGTCCCTTTGGTGAAGCTTGCTTGCGGATTCATGCAGCTTTTAATTGAAGTTTTAAAGAGCTGAATGCCAAACCCCACTACATCCTAGGCCGGCCCCACAACTCGCAGAGGTCTAGGAAGAGACCGTGAAGCCCTTTGACTTAGTCCTTGCTGTCCCTAGCCGGCGCTCGTACCCAAGCCAAGTCGGAGACCACGCTAGGTGCATATCTGTTGCTTAATGTGCGTTTTTATTCAGATCTGACACTATCCAGATCAATATTGATTGTCGTTCAATCTATGTGAGCTTTTGTTATGCCACTCTGGGTATTACAAACAAACGTTCACAGATAGTATGGTATGGTATGGTCGGATGGTCTTATAATACACCATTTTTACACCAAAAATGTAACTGCAGTGGAGATGGGACTACAACACAATGTGTTCAATGATTTATTTATTATAGAGCTAACTTCTTCTATGTTGTTGATAAGAATCTTTGGAAATTATTATTGAGGCCTATCCGAATATAGACCGGGTTCGGTTTCTTCCACACAAGTAGATGTTTTTTTTCATAATTTTTACAATTTTCACAAATAATGTACAAACTATATCAATGTATAACACTTATTTTTGCAATTAATTTATTTAGTGAATTAATGCGAATGCAGCACTTGTCGAGGCTAATGTACATTGGAATATTAAAGTCAAAAGTAATGTATGAAGGCTATAAGCTAAGGCCCAAAGGGTTTCCAGCAATTGACAGCTCAACTCCTACAAACAAAAATATTTTTTTGATATTCGTTGCATTAAAAACTGTTTTATCATTTATATTTCCTACTTATCTGATTCTCGAACATTTCAGTTCAAAGACGACTATTTAACTGACGATGAAAAGATCTGGCCTTTAAATTTGCTTCTGGTTAACTGAGACTTGATGCTGATATTATTACCTTCAACGGTTCCCATTTGAAAATGAACATAAATTACCTTTCGGTGACCACATTTCATCTAAGCAAAGCAACTTCCGATGCGCTCGGGCGTTCCAAAGGACAACAAACTCGAGTCCCAGTTCAATCTGTTCCCCATCCAGTGTCCCGCATTCCCAGAAGGCAGCTTTCGCAGATGACATGGGTTAAGACATTACTATGCCATAAAATTATGAGGCTGTATGTTTTTTTGTTTTCACAAACAAAGCTTTGTAGTCATTTATGCCGTATGTAATTGATTTCAATACTATCCTTGTTCATCGTGGCTCGAGATGATAAAGCATCTTGCATGAAAGAAAAAATAAATAAAATAAAATGCATGAATGAGCGACTAGTGCTATAATTGCTTACAATTTCGTACTATTAGGGGCCGTACACTAATTACGTAACGACACATGGGTATGAGGGGATATCGTTTTCTTACGCTCTATATAAACAAATATATATTTTATATGAAACACCTTGCTGTGGGGCAAAAGGTGGTAGAAGGCAGAGAAACACAGAATAATCCTTCACGTAATTTGTGTTTCGCTCCTTAAATATTGCTTGGAGGTTCTAATCCAGTTCAGTCTTGAAGATATAATGAGGAAAAATTACCTTAACTGAAATGTTCCTGGCAATGTTGTTGATTCTTATGCGGGGGCTTGATTTCATGTCTATGTCTTTACCCGCATACCTTAATATCAACAAACTTGTTGCAGCTAGTTTACTCTTTATGCACTCATCAAGGCTGTAAAACTGCAATCACTTAATTTGACGTGGTTTGACTGTATGTCTAAAGGGGCCTTCAGAAGCTAAGCGCTGCTCGGCAACAATGTATACCATGGTAAAGGTGGCGGGATTGGAATCCCGCTCCGGTTTAGAAAACTTTCGGGAGGGATTTTTTTTTCGATTTCTCTAGGCCTGAAACATGCCTTATGAAAAATTCATAAATACTACTTACAGCTTAGGTATCTGGCAGTTTGCAGTTCTGAATGTGCCTAATAAACACTAATCTGTGGGGCGGTAATGTGTCGGTTGTGGGATACGATGCCATCAGTGTCAAAAAAGACGATGGTACATGTACCCATATCAAAAACAATTAAAAACAAATGGTTAGAGAACAAATTGCTTTGTTTCCTATTTTTGTGATTTTCAAGAAGTGATAGTAGCATTAAAATATGGTACATTTCAAGCCGAAATTTTTCATTTTGCGAATGTTATTGATTGAATTTTCATGGTACATGTTAAGTGTTCAGTTTGTGTGACCTCTGGTCGAAGACGGTAATTTTGGCTTTTAACCGATTTGCCTGAAACATTTCCAGGTATTTTTGGTTTTTGGCATTTATACAAATCGAGTATTTTGGAAAGAGAGTGAGTACTTTTAGCTAGAATTGTCTCGTTTCACCGATTGATCTGTTAATCTGTCTGTAATAGAAAGCTACGATGCTTCCACAGCTTAGTGGTACATGTGCTGATTTATCGAGAACTGCAATAAAGCGCAGTCGGAGGTTGAATCTCAAAGTCCACATCGCAATAAAAGCAGCATATTTACAGCACAGAGCTCGATTCGAATTTAAAGTGGTGCACCAGTAGGATCCGGTTCGATATTGACTTTGATCAGTTGGCACGGGACAAGTCGTCCATTGAAAACGATGCCACATAGTTCATCGCAATATTTAGGGCAACGATATTCCATTTATAACAGCGATACAATACAACATTTTAAATGAGAACTTCGAAAGTTCTATTGCTGTTTATTTATTTTAATAAAATTTATTCTTAATAGCGATGTGTTTTTAGGATCAAGTGTCCCTATATCTATCAGTTTGGAAGTTAAATACTATAACGTAAAGCTTTGTTGGAAGAAATCATACTTAAATTTTTCAGTAATGGTAGCTTGACTTAGAATTCTCGCAGTTTTTTTTCCCCTTATTGGGTATTTTAAGTGCAACCATTTGTTAGATCTATTGTGTGTGATATATGCTGCATTTGATGTAGCTATGTCAAGTTGACGCATCATTACTATGTAGAGTAATTGCATCACCTTGACTACCAGCGTTTTACCAATATTATGGTTATGACGAATCATACTACCATATTGTGACTTGTTGAAGTAGTTGGTGAAGATACATATTTGATCTCCACATGTATTAATCGATCCTTTCGCAAGATAGGACCGTTGTTTACGGCTCTATTTATAGCGATTGAGTTGATATACTGTAGTGATTAGAATTTCTCGGATGCAGAGAATTTCTCTACCCAATTACGCCTCAGTGCGATATAAGTGTTGACTGGAGACACTTTTGTGACAGACAGGAAATCTGAAATGTAAGATTGAACGATTTGTTTATCGATAAGCGATTTGGTATCCGACCTACATACTATTTATGAGAGCAATGGCTAAATCTAGCCGCCCACGTTGACGGTACATTTATTGAGTAAGCTTGGATGTTTGCTGACAAAATATGACGCAATTGTAGTACTACTATTACGTTTTTTTTGGCAAGAACCCCTGACTTTAAATATAATCACTTTAATTTATCACAATAGTAAAATGATTTCAACAACGGAGATTGAAATAATGCACAACTGATTAATTTTGTTTTTTGAACATTGACCGGACGCTCTACACCTCAACAATAAGGTCGTCCTCAGTCAAGGAGTAGGAAATCAAAGGACGTCTACCTATACAGATCGGTTTTCTCACAGGGAAACAGCATTCGAGTTACATTTAGCTTGGTGCCGCTGAGAAAATGAAGCCACAATAACCACTGCAAGAGGGTAATTACCTATTCGAACTTCATTCATTGTTCGAATTTATTACACCATTTCGTTCGCAGCATTCGGACGAACACATTTCTGCATGTGAATACATTTTTGCAGTCTCTCCCTCTGACGCACGCTTGTGATTCTGCTACAGACGGAAATTTTCTGTCATCACAAATCGATCATGATCTGCACTTTGAAGACAAATTTTCTTGGCTCAACCTTCTTTTTTGTAAAATTGTAGTTCTGAAAAGAACCGAATAATTTTCCATAAAGCGCCTTACTGAACACTAATAGCAACAAAACCAAATCAGTATCTTGAAATAAAATTTCACATTGTTGATACTGATTAAGGGTATGCGATAACACACTTTTTCCTAACGAAACGAAACGAAACGAAATTTAAAATGTCTATGTTGATTCGAAACGAAACGAAACGAAATATAGATTTACTTTCGAGTCTTCGAAACGATATGAAATCAGGGTCCATTTAATTCGAAATTTTTCGAAACGAAACGAAATTTAATGTTTTTTCCGCGGAATTTTTATTAAATTAGCTTTATATTATGTACGGAATTTCGTTAAAAACCTAATTTCACCTGAATTTTCTTTAATTTTTTGTGATTGTGATTTTTTTCATAGGGTTAACTTATAGTTTCATTGACGCTAAAGGTCGTAATCGAGTAAAAACCAACAGTGTAAAAAAAGAACTGGGTAAATCTACTCTGGATAAAAAAAGTTATTCACTTGCTTCGGAGTTTCCAATTCATGACCAATAATGATGTGCTTACAGTCAATTCATCCCTTAGAGCCTTCTCAACTCTTAAGCGGTGCTTGCCCATGTTCTTAAACCTGGTTTGAGGCCGAAGTGGAGGTGAATAAATCGGTTATTAATAAAAGGCGCTGAAAAATGACTTCAAAAGGGCCCCTGGGAATCCACAACACGACTTTGCATCTTTGACAAAGTTATACTGATTCATAGCTGGTTACGTTAACACAAATAGGATAGAATAGTTAAAGATACTTTTTGTTTTCTGTTAGATATTTCTAACAAAACACTGAAGACGTTTTATAGAAGAAAACAAAATACGTATTTGTCGACTCAGAACGGGGTTATGTAGTAAGCATCTCAAATAGCTATGCGAGCAAAAGCGTAGGATTGCCAATCCAGAAATGGCGAGCTCGATTCTCGGTCTGGTCAAAGATGTTTTCGGGTTGGAAACTTTTTCGACACTCTGGACATAGTGTATCCATTGTCTTGCCACACAAGATACATTCTATTAGCACTGATGAAGTGCTAATAGAATACTAAGTTGAAAAGCAGATCAAGTTCCAGTTGGAATGTAGAACCATTAAAGACGAAGAAGTAAGCGTTAATAGAAATAAAAAATGTATAGACTTAATCATTTATTTGTTTATTTGTTTATTTGATACATCAACAGGCTGTATTGGCCCCAATGATGCTTACTTATAATTAATTACAAAATGCGAAATTACTTTCTATGGTCAAGTATCATTATCAACTATTCCTAAAAAAAGAACTGAACCTTTCGCGAATTAGTTGAAGGGACAAGTTAAAATCAAAAAGAGATGCAACTCTGTTGAATAGTCTTTGAAGACCGCCGATATCACCGAACATACCGTAGTTCGTTCGATGCATAGGAGCCCGGAACATCGAACTATTCCTAAGGGATCGGGGTTGCACGTGGTAAGTAGTTAATTTGTTCCATAAGAGAAGGGCAGTCGAGTCGTCCTTGTAGTAGATCTTCTATCAGCAATGCCCTCGTTGTGCTTCGGCGGGCGGAAAGGGGTTCCAGATCAATCAAACGGCTTTCATAGCTTGGAGAACGGAAGGGGGCCACGGTAATCTGCGCAATGCGAATCTCAGAAAACGACGCAGGACGGACTCAATTCTTTCGGCGCCATTATTATAGTGTGGAGACGACCGAGCAGTACTCCAGAACGGAACGAGTCAGGCAACAGTACAACGACTTTAGACAGTAAATGTCCGTGAATTCTCTGGCAATCCTGAAGATGAAACCTAAAACCTTTGATGCTTTGCTGACAACGTAGGAAACATGATGCTTAAAGGTGAGTTTTGAGTCTAGAAAACTCCCAGATCCTTAACTTGATTGACTCGTTCAAGTTCTGTGTCATACAAGATATACTTGTGAATTGTTTCCCTTTTCCGCGAGAAAGAGATTACCGAACATTTAGATGGGTTAACATCCATTCGGTTAAGCACGCACCAACTTGCAAAGGCATCCAGTTGGCGTTGGAGAGAGTGACAGTCTTCAATGGAACAAATTCGGAGATACAGTTTGAGGTCGTCTGCATAGCAGAGCCGTGGTCCTATGATTGTTAGAATGGCGTCGTTGAAATGGATCAGAAATATCAGTCCCAGGTGACTACTCTGAGGAATGCCTGGGGTAGCGGCAAAATGGTTCGACTGATGATCTCCAATAACCACGGTAAGGCAGCGACCGGTTAAATACGACTGGAACCATCGCAAGAGAGAACCATTGATTCCGAGGCGATCCAGTTTAGCAATAGCTTTGCGGTGATTCAATTTGTCAAAGGCTGCTGTTAGGTCGGTATAGATAACGTCCGTTTGACTGCGATCCACCATACTGCTATTGATGTAGGAGGTAAGGCACAAAAGATTTGTAGCCGTGGAACGTCCGGGCATAAATCCATGTTGGTCGTCACTAATGTATGATTTACAATGGGCGAGTAGAGGTTCCATGATGACTAGCTCGAACAACTTGCCAACAGCAGACAATGAGGTGATACCACGGTAATTTGCAACGTCCCGTCTGTTACCTTTCTTATGAGCAGGGAACATGTGCGCTATCTTCCAACAAGACGGAAAAGTTCCTGACGTAATCGAAAGTTGGAAAACATGGACTAACGGAGTAATAATGCCATCGATGTGCTTTTCTAGAAATGCGGAAGGAATTCCATCTGGTCCGGGGTTGTAGGATGCTTTCAGTTAACAATGCAGCTTCGCGAACTATTTCAACATTGATATCAACCATGCTCATAGCTTGGCCGGAGATAGGAACGGAGCTCATAGCATTTCGTATTTGGTCTTCTGATAATCTTTCATTGCTGAAAACACTGGCGAATTTTTCTGCAAACAGTCCACTGATGTCCTGAGAATTAGACGCCAAAATTCCGTTAACCGTCATTCGTGAAGGAAGGCCAGATTCATTACGTTGCTCTTTCACGTACTTCCAGAACTTTTTAGGATGTGTTTTCAGCTTCCTTTGCAGTCCACGCTAATACTGCGAGAAGCAACTTTTGGCAGTCCGTTTGTATTCGTGATTGATTTGTGCATAGTGCCGTTTCAGTGACAATGTACGGTACTTTGAGAACTTCCTTAACGCTGCTCTTTTATACGACTTCAGTCGTCGCAGACCACTTGTTTGCCAAGGTGCGTGAGGATGGTTATGCTTCACTATTTTGGGAACAAGTCTGTCAACGATATATGACAGTACATGAGAAAACGTTTCAGCTGCTCGGTCGAGGTCGTCATTGTTCAGAATATTACCCCAGTCTAAATTAGATATGAGATTTGAAATACTGCGATGATCAGCTTTTCTGAAGTCATAAAAGAATACAGCGGAGGAAGAATCGACATAGTTTTCTAACTTTCGGTGTAGAGAAACCAGCAGAGGAGGATGGTGATTAACTAGTTTTACCAGTGGCGATGGAGCCTCGCATATGAACGGCGCGACATCTTGAACGCTGACAAAACATAGGTCTAAGCTACGTCCATTCTGGTTAGTTACGTGATTTATTTGCGAGAGCGTGGCAGAGCTGTAATTGTCTAGAAGGTACGAGGTGTTCTGATGAATGGCAGAGTGGCGCACATCCGGAAAGAGAAATCCATTGGAAGAATTCACCCAAGAAACTCCTGGGAGGTTGAAATCGCCGATCACAATCATTTCATCGGAGGCTTCCGCTTTTTACAGAATAGTGGAAACAGATTGACAATGAGTTTCAATAACGCTACGTTCGCGAATTTTGTCGGGTGGAATATACAGCGCGCAGAGGAACAATGTATGATCTCCGAATTCGATTGAAGCCCACAACTGTTCCAAGCAGTTACATTCCTGATTCTCGATTGAGTTGGAGTGAAGTTTTATGACCAGCAACTAATACGCCGCCGCCTGTAGCTTTTTGACTATAATCCGCAGACCGGTCACATCGGAAAACCTCATAATCGTTGCCAAATATCTGGCTGGAGAGCGTGCGTGAGTCCAACCATGTTTCAGTGAGAATGATGATGTCGTAAGAAAGGTCATAAATTGTTAACATAAAGTGTTGAAGATAGTTTTATGATTTAGTTCAGCGGCGCAGCCAAAACTTTTGATAATATAAAGTATGGTTTAAGTTTAAATTTGTTTCGAAATTCCGCGGAATTCCGTTAAATTTCGTGAGAAATTGGTTTTTTGTAGCGACATTTTTGTAATTTTACGAAACGAAACGAAATGAATAAATCAGATTTCGCCATGCTCAAATTCCGCGAAATTCCGCGGAATTTCGTTTCGAACCACCTGAAACGAAATTTTTCGAAATACCGCATATGCTTAATACTGATGTCATCCATGCGGCAGCATCTCCCTCCGACGTGTGCCACGGACGGAAACTTTCTGCGATTGCTAAGCAATTCATTTTCACTTTGAACCAAATTCTACCTCACCTTCCCTTTCACAGAATGTTGGGTCCTGCCTTATATCATTCTGATGTTCGTGTTGGGAATGCATGAACGGATTGGTTGATTCTGATATTTTTACTGGGTAGGACAAGAATTTAAATTTCTAATAGCTTATCGTAAATAATCAAAAGATTCAATGAAATTGACAAATTGCTGGAGAGTTTCCGAGTCGATTGATATATAAATCTCAAAAATCCATCGAAAGATAAAGGCTGTATTATCGTTAAAAATCTTACATGATTTAGTGACGGTCTCCAGTTTTCGATATGGTTTGTGTCTCGGCTGTTATGACGATTGAGTACTATGATGACAGCCATACGTAATGTGGAAACGATACTTTGGTAATATTCTATGTAGTAAAGTTAGCTCGATGTCCCTGAAGGCGTGAACTCTATGTAGCCATTTGAAATTCAAATTGGTGCAATTGCTAAATAATGAGCTAATTGTTCATAAAGGTTCCTTGTGGAAGAACAATCTTTAATTCGTTCATTTCGCTTCCATAACGGAAGGCATCAAGAAGTTGTGCGAGTATTTAATAATTTCTTTTACAGAGTTAAATTTGAGTAAAGTTAAGTTTATCGAGGTACCTAATTAAAGCGACCGGAGTGATTTTGTACGTGATTGTGAATAGTTTTCCGTTAGTCCTTTAATGCTTTTTTTTGCTGTTGGTGTAGTTGACTCCCGCAAATTAAGTATATTGTAACAAGTATATTGTAGTATAAAGTATATTGTAACAATAAAGATAAATTTGTATTGAATTAATGGTTTTATTTGTTTTAATGTAAACAAAGATTGTTTGGTACGGGCTGGATTTTGATGATTGCCGATCCGAGTCGACGAAAAGGGTTTCTGCGGGATTTCGGCCGTGTGTTTCTTTTGAAGACGCTTTGTGATGTCCGTTTGCTCATCACATCGTTTCCTACGTCGATTAAATTATAAAAATAATTATTTGCTTTACAAAAATTCTGCCGGGATTTGTTCGTGGGTTGGGCGAGTTTGAGATTTCGATGGGGGCGTAAAGTAACTTGGGATTTGGCCAAGTTGGTGAAAACACTTGGTGCAAAGCGAAATTTTTCGGTTTCATCCAGCCGCCGTTCGAGTGACTTTTGAGGAGAGAAGTCTAGAAGTAGTTGAGCAAAACAACTCTGCCGGTGGCCTTCCGGACTCCGGAAGTGGCGCATAAGCCAGCGGACATAATTAAACCTTATGAGCTGAAGCTACGAAAGGTTACAGTAATCTTTATCCGTATTTCGACCTCCACTCGTCTTTAGTGTCTCGTACTTCAAGTCAAGTACGGAGCACAGAATATGGCCTTGCAGTTGATTACAATGTGGTGGAATTAAATGGAATAGTACTAATCTCGTTATATGGCAGTAAACTTTGACAAGTTTTATGTTATTATAAAGGGGAAATTTTTGAGATCAAATATTATAAAATGACGAACAAAAAACAAATTGCACTAATAGATGGAACACTGTTTCTTTAGTGGAGACAAATAATAACGAGGAAAGACAATTTCATAATTTCATAATTACTTTAAGTAAAAAAAATTCTAACAAAAAAGTCATACAGTAGAATTGTGCTGCTTTGCAGAATGATCGAACATGTGATAATATTCAGTACATTTGATTTTACTATCGAGAAAGTGTTAATGCTTAAACGGCCATTTTTGGATTCAATCGTGTACGTCCTTAGCTATGTGTTTTCCAGTGGAACTTTTCACCTATAAGCACCGCTACAAAAGGACAATAACTCAATTTACTAATGAATTACATTTGAGGGAAAATATTTTTTTGTGAAAATATGAAATATTATTTCTATTCCATAGTTTTACGCATAGAAATATCGTGAAGTGAATAAATACCTAACAAATGTGGAAAAACACTTTGAAACCCAAACATGCAATACTTCAAGTACTCTGCTAAAGGTGTGGCTACCCTATATTTTTAACAAGAGTGCAGTTGTAACTGATTGACGCATGGTCAAGGTTTGAAATTAAATATAGGGATTTTTTGTGCCTTTCGGATTCTACTGCCAATTTGATATGGATTGTACCGTTGTATGTGTTTGACAAGTGATGAATACACAGCAAAGAGTAATGGAAAATCAACGACGTATACACGCAGTTATGCCCACCAAACATTTGATATTTAATTAAATTGAATTGAATTATACAAGCTAGTAGAGTTTGAATTAATATCGATTTAAAATAACAGAGTAATTTTTGCTGAAACCGGACCACTACTTGCACGAGGTTTTTGGAAATGGCTAAATTTCATTAGAAAGCTTTTGGCGAAAAATATGAAGAATCTGAGTTAAATTCCTCGTTAGTTATGCACGATTTTTTTATGGACCCCTTGATTTTTATCAATTCTTGACTTACTAAAACTGCCAGAACTGAGACATTTAACAACCGAGCTTATTAATCAACATATCGTTGAAAAAAGGAAAAGAGCGGTCTCAATTTGTTCTGATGAAAATGAAGGCGGCCTCATTTAAGCCCTTTGCTATCTTGAATTTATTGTTAAAAAGTATTTTTTCGCAATGTTTATTTTTACGGCTCATATGATAATACGAAGGCAGATGCATGATTTCATACACTAGATATTATTTATTATTATTATTTATTTATTCAGACTAAGGCCGAAGTGGCCTGTGCGGTATATAAGAGTCTTCTCCATTCGGCTCGGTCCATGGCTACACGTCGCCAACCACGCAGTCTACGGAGAGTCCGCAAGTCATCTTCCACCTTGCCCGCTGCGCACCTCGCCTTCTTGTGCCCGTTGCCCGGATCGTTGTCGAGAACCATTTTCATCGGGTTACTGTCCGACATTCTGGCTACGTGCCCGGCCCATCACAGTCGTCCGATTTTCGCGGTGTGAACGATGGATGGTTCTCCCAACAGCTGATGCAACTCGTAGTTCATTCGCCTCCTCCACGTACCGTCCGCCATCTGCACCCCACCATAGATGGTACGCAGAACTTTTCTTTCGAAAACTCCAAGTGCGCGTTGGTCCTCCACGAGCATCGTTCAGGTCTCGTGTCCGTAGAGGACTACCGGCCTAATGAGCGTTTTGTAGATTGTCAGTTTGGTACGGCGGCGAACTCTATTCGATCGGAGCGTCTTGCGGAGTCCAAAGTACGTACGATTTCCAGCCGCTATGCGTCTCCGAATTTCTCTGCTGGTGTCATTTTTGGGCAGTCACCAGTGAGCCCAAGTACACAAATTCCTCTACCACATCGATTTCGTCACCACCGATGCAAACTCGCGGTGGGTGGCTCACATTGTCTTCTCTTGAACCTCTTCCTATCATGTACTTCGTCTTCGACGTGTTGATGACTAGTCCGATCCGCTTAGCTTCCCTCTTCAGTCTGATGTAGGCTTCCTCCATCTTCTCAAAGTTACGTGCCATAATATCTATGTCGTCGGCGAAGCCAAATAGCTGGACGGACTTGTACTTGTACCACTCGTGTTAATCCCTGCTCTTCGTATTACTCCTTCCAAAGCGATGTTGAATAGCAGACACGAAAGACCATCACCTTGCCGTAACCCTCTGCGGGTTTCGAAGGGACTCGAGAATGCCCCTGAAACTCAAACTACGCACATCACCCGATCCATCGTTGCTTTGATCAACCGTGTCAGTTTATCCGGAAAACCGTGTTCGTGCATTAGCTGCCATAGCTGGTCCCGATCAATTGTATCATATGCGGCTTTGAAGTCGATGAATAGATGATGTGTGGGCACGTTGTATTCGCGTGGGCACGTTATATTTCTGCAGTACTTGGCGAATGGCGAACACCTGGTCCGTGGTGGAGCGTTCGCCCATAAAACCCGCCTGGTACTGCCCCACGAACTCCCTTGCAGTTGCTGCTAGTCGACGGCATAAAATTTGGGAGAGTACCTTGTAGGCGGCGTTCAGCAATGTGATTGCGCGGTAGTTGCTACAATCCACCTTATCGCCTTTTTTGTAGATGGGACACACGACACCTTCCATCCACTCCTGCGGCAAAACTTCCTCCTCCCAAATCTTGGTAACCCAGTGCAGCGCTCTAGCCAGTGCCTCACTACCGCACCGTGTTTAAATAGCTCTCCTGGTAGTTGGTCAACCCCAGGGGCTTTGTTGTTCTTCAGCCGGCCGATCTCCTCCTGGATTTCCTGGAGATCCGGAGCCGGTAGAATTATGTCCTGCGCGCGTTCTCCCAGGTCCATCACCATACCGCCATCTTCGTCTGCCACATCGCCATTCAGGTGTTCTTCGTAGTGCTGCCGCCACCTTTGGATCACCTCACGCTCGTTCGTAAGAAGGTTCCCGCCCTAGTAACACAATTCAGTCCGATCTTGTGTCAGCAACTCTTATGTGACCTGTTTTGATTGTACATAAGTCACATAAACTGCAATGAGACATATGTGTTGCTAGGGCGTTTATATCCTTACACATATCAGGCTGTGGCACGTGGCCCTTACGTGAACGGTTTAACTTCTCATAGAACTTTCGTGTGTTATTAGCGCGGTACAGTTGCTCCGTCTCTTCACGGTCTCGATCTTCCTGCTGACGCTTTTTCCTCCGGAAAATCGAGTTTTGTCTGCTCCACGCCTGTTTATATCGTGCCACGTTCGCCCTCGTGCGGTGTTGCAGCAATCTCGCTCATGCTGCATTCTTCTCTTCCACTAACTGCTCACATTCGCCGTCATACCAGTCGTTTCTCTGATCCGGGGGGCACCGTGCCAAGTGCAGCGGTTGCGGTGCTACCAATGGCGGATCGAATATCTCTCCTATCTAGCCATCTCCAAGAGACGCTGCGCCTAGCTGCTCTTCCGTTGGAAGTGCCACTTCCAGCTGCTGCGCGTATTCTCGGAGTAGTCTACCGTCTTGTAGCCCCCCAATGTTAAGCCGCGGCGTCCGACTTCGACGCTTAACTGCGGTAAGTGCGGACGTTCGTGATGTCGGAGAAGAATTTACCGTCGATTAAAACGTGGTCGATTTGGTTTTCCATTTCTTGGTTAGGTGATCTCCATGTGGCCTTGTGGATATTTTTGCGGGGAAAGAAGGTGCTTCGGACTACCATTCCGCGGGAGGCTGCGAAGTTTATGCATCGTTGGCCGTAGTCATTCGCTACGCTGTGCAGACTATCCGGTCCGATGACCGGTCTATACATTTCCTCCCTTCCTAGCTGTGCGTTCATGTCACCGATGACGATTTTGACGTCCCGCAGTGGGCATCCATCGTATGTCTGCTCCAGCTGTGCGTAGAACGCTTCTTTCTCGTCGTCGGGTCTCCCTTCGTGTGGGCAGTGCACGTTGATGATGCTATAGTTGAAGAAACGGCCTTTAATCCTCAGCTTGC